>NW_005871237.1:359752-362854 GCF_000147115.1 Myotis lucifugus | reverse complement strand
GATTTAGGAAATTCTCCAGCCTACTCAGATTGCAAAAGAGGTGAAAATTTAGGAGATTCACTGTCGGAAAAGAATGCTCTGAGAGGAGGCCAAGGATATGACTTGATATCTTTAGGCTAGAGCAGCCGTGGGCAAACTACGGCCCGCGGGCCGGATCCGGCCCGTTTGAAATGAATAAAACTAAAAAAAAAAAAAAAAGACTGTACCCTTTTATGTAATGATGTTTACTTTGAATTTATATTAGTTCACACAAACACTCCATCCATGCTTTTGTTCCGGCCCTCCGGTCCAGTTTAAGAACCCATTGTGGCCCTCGAGTCAAAAAGTTTGCCCACCCCTGGGCTAGAGCCTCAGAATATAAAAAGATCATACTATTTAGTCATATAGAGGGCTCTTTGAAGATATTAGATGAATAATTTATGTATCTCCTTCAGTAATCTTAGCAGAAGCCAGAAATAGAGATGGGGTTGTCCAGGAAAAACCTGTGGAGGAGCTCTTTCCTAATGCAACAAGTCCTCATGACATACATAGGAGACCCACAAGGTTCTTGAGAATGTTTTATCAGCAGAAACACTGGCAGCTTGGACTAAAAGAGACCCAGAGAAGCTGAAATGAGAGGAGGCTGCTGGACTTCCAAAATCCTATCTTCAAGAAACAGGCTGGAAAACTACTGATCTGAAAACACTTGCTAACCTTCATGAAAAAGGAAGAATGACTTCAAAGCCAGAGCTGAAAGGCCAGAAGCAAAGCTTGAGCCACAGATTATTCCCAGGCCTTGAAACTAATGGAGTTTTCCTGGTTGAATTTCAAAACTGTTTGGACCAGTGACTCAATATTACTACCAGTTTCTCCCTTTTTAAGTGGGAATATCTATAACTGGTATGCTATTACTGTGCCTGGGGAATAGGTTGATGAAAGTAAAATCTGATAAAACTCATCTGCCACCTTGTGCTTATTAGATTAAAAACGAAAAGTCTGGAAATAATGAAAACTTGTTAAGATGTAGATTTAATTAAAAACTAGAATGAGAAAATGGTAATTTAAAAGAAGAAATTAATATTAGAGATTTTATAAAGAAAAAAATTGTTAGAACTTGATGATTGGAGGCCTGGTTCTGGGTACCTGAAATTTAAAGGTCAGTTAGTAATCTTGCATGTATATTTGCATGCAAGTGTGAATGAATTTATGAAACAACATGGGGCAGGCTTTGTCCTCTTTTACTTTCCTCTCATCTGGCACTTTCTATCCATACCCCTTACTGTACGTATAAATCCAACTCATGTTTAAAGGCCAAATAAAGCCCCTTCTAAATCACTAAATTCTTTCTGACTCTTCTAAGAATTGAGGGTTCCATTCTCTAATTGAGCATAATATATAACTTGGAATGCTAGGCTCTCATGATACTCAGAGGAAAATGCTTTTGTGGGCAATCAAGGTTAATCAGCTGCATACTATATCCTTTTCTTGGACATTGACAATGAAATTGACAATGAATATTGGCCTATGAAAGGCTCTGAGAAATAAAAAAAGAACCTGGTTTAACTTTGCTCAGTTCAATGTTGCCCAAACTTGTTTGGGCATCAAGGGAAGTGGCCACAACTTGTACTTGTGTATCAAGTATCGATAAACATAGATTCATAAAAATTCAGTTGACACAGGCATTTAACTATAATAATGCTTACATGACCCATTCTTTGTATCTACAAATCAACCTGTGCTCAACTAAAGACCAACAATAGAATGAGTGCATGTATTTACACAGATATTGCCTAACAGAAAGGAGAAATAAAATACTGAAAAAAATGCATCATGATACTTTTAACAAATGAAGTAAACTATAAATGTATTAAAATGAATTGAGTATTAATAAAATACATTTTCTGATGCTTTTTACATGTCTTGGCTCTACACATTAACTTACCAATGGCAGCTTTGCCCCAGATTTGTACTCGGAAGTCTGTTTTCCCTTTCATGGACTTATTTAATATTTGGAGACTAGTTTTAAATCTGTGTTGTTGCTCATTTTTCTCATCTCCTTCCCAAGGATTCCATTCTTCACTTCCCAAAGTAGATTGTTCTGCGTTTTAAAAACAGTAACAGTGTTCATCAGTAAGGTAGAGCTGTAGCTAAAGTCAAGCCATTCAAATGAGATGTTAGAGAGTTCTAATTTCACCCTAACTTCAGCTCTTCAAAGAGGTGAACTAAATTTGAACTGGTTAGACGTACACATTACAAAAAGGAAATTAGAATCTAATTTCTATCAACCCTCTATTATGAAAGATCTTAGAGATAAAACTTAACCCAAAACACAAAATTATCACTCCCAAACAAAAACCTTCTAAAATAAGTGGATAATATGTATCAAGTTACAAGTTTAACTTGTGCAACTCTTGATTGCATATACGTAGCCTACACATAAAAACTTGACTTCCAATAAAGTGTCCAACACTTTTATATACTCTTGTGCAAAATTCTGAAAAAAGGGGAGAGATGAATGTCTGTCCGCTCCTGGCACAGGCCAGGGGACCAGGATTTGGGGGTCAAGCGCCCTGGCCTTCGGAAACCACCGCGTGGCTAGAGAAGGCTCTCGGTTCCCACATGGAAATGGATGCACTGAGCCCTGCGGCATCCCCGAGGAGCCGGGCACACTGTGGCGGCGTCTTGGACATTGAAGAGGTTTTAAAGGGGTGCGGGTCTGTCGGCTTTGGGGGTGGCAATTGGGGACGGCGTGTGGGATTCCGGCGGACCGAGGTCTCAGTGCACCCCCAACCCCGCGCCCAGGGCCGGCGAAGGAGAACCGGAGGGAGCGCGCAGGCGGGGCGCCGGGCAATGCTGGACCCGGAGCGGGATCCCGGGCTCGCGGCGTGGCTCCGCCGGGCCCCCACCGCCCCGCCACCCCGCGTCGGGGCGCGCAGCCCGGACAGAGGCCACTGCGCCGAGTCCTACCTCTGCCGCGCCCCTCCCGCGCTGGGGCCGCCCCCTTCCGGAGGCCCCGCGAAGAGGCGACCGGGTGCTCGGCGTCGCCGCCCGAAAAAGACTTGTAGTCAGCGTAGAGAGATAAAGAGCCAAAACAGTGCTATGACACTACAGCACAGCCGCTTC
>NW_005871237.1:355645-359040 GCF_000147115.1 Myotis lucifugus | reverse complement strand
GTGAAGGTATTTTTAAAAGTCAACTTTTATTTCTATGATGTGACTTGAAAGCACATAGGTGTGCAGTCTTTTGTCAAATAGAGGTGGTCAAATTGAATGTTGCCAGTAAACTTTCTATGTCAAGCCTTGTGAAGTTGGGCTACAATTTTTTTTTGCCACTTGTGTCCAGTACCTTTCAACTTAAAGGCAGTCTGGGTAGCCAGGGAGCAAGTGGGACAGGTGTGGAGTAGGCCATCAGAGCCTTCAGTTGCTGTGCCCTGACTGACTCAACTCTCTGCCCTGATGCAAAGTCCTCAATTTTTTTGGATAAAGTTTCCATCCCCTCCCTTAGCAAAAATTTACTTTTCCTGAATTTGATGCTCTGGTCTTTGTCTTCCAAAGTGACATTATAGATAATTTGATAAGGAAAATTTTATGACTGGAAGGAAATTTAAGTCCAGAGAGGTGACTTGACTCAAACTGTGTACTTCGTTAGTGACTGTGCTGCATCTGTTCTGAGTTCTGTGTTCTTGACATTTTATAGTAGCTGGGTCCTTGCTCCTCCCTCATCTCATGCTGTGTTTTGTTGTTGTTTGTTTGCTTAACATATCAGATACTGATAATCAGATATTACATATTTGGTGAAGTTTTCTTCCTTGTCTACAAAAAAAAAAAAAGAACTATCAATCATTAGGGTCTGATATTGATAAGCCCTGATGCCTTCAGTTTGTTGCCTGAAAACAGTACACATTTACTAGAAGTCCACAAGTACAAATTTCTTGGGATACCTGGCCAAAATTCTTTCCTAAGTTTATCAAGGTTTCAGTAATACTCAAGAAATGTGTTAACTACTTTGAAAGATTTTTCATAGCTTGGCCAGGAACCTTTGTTTCAAACTCTTTGTTAGCTACTTTCAGTAGGGGTTGGCCATCTAACAACCAATAAGTCATTAACAATAGCTCTATTAAATTTATAAAAATCATTCCAATAAGATGCAATTATCTTTTCTATGTAAATATGATGGTGACAAAAATAAGTAAAGAAATTACAGAAATTTATTGACATTGGGAAATAGTAAGCAAATTGTAATTTTTTAAAAAAATACATATTTTTATTGATTTCAGAGAGAAGAAGGAGAGGGAGAGGAGAGAAACATCAATGATGACAGAGAATCATTGATTGGCTGCCTCCTGCACACCCCCTACTAGAGATAGAGCCTGCAACTCAGGCATGTGCCCTAACCAGGAATCAAACTGTGACCTCCTGGTTCATAGGTCAGTGCTCAACCACTGAGCAACACCAGCTGGGCAGAGTTTATTCTTATATTATTTATTAATTATTGTATTAGTTATTTGTATTATAACTATAAACTTATTTTGCCCAGTCTTGTATACCTATATAGGGTTTCTTCCCCAAATGTATATATACTGTAACAGCTGATAGCTCAATTTTGAAAATGATATATATTTTAATAAACACTGCCTTTATAATTATTCAAAGTATGTGTATACATTTTTTGGACACCCTATATATACACACACATCATTTGTAATTAATTTGAAAATATAAATATATATCACCATAAAACAACATACTTTCTTGTCCCTGTGCTAATCAATTTTGGACCAAATTATACTTTCCTGGTTTTGCCTACCCAGGCCAATCTAGCTTAGCTACTTGGTCCTGGAAATAATTGTTCCTGGAGATTAAGATTGTAAACCAATTAAAATAGCTTACTTATCAAGAACATGCTTCAAGATCCTAGTGTCACTGTGTTCATCCATCCAACACTGTTATGTAATAAATTTTACCCAATCCCAACCAGTTCCCTGCCCTCCAAGATACACCTCAAAATCACCTAGCCCAGGACCTAAAACCCTATATGTATCTTGTCTTGAGTTTCCTCTTCTGAGACATTACCCAGTCTCTACCAAGGTTGTGTCCTCCCCCGCTGCAGTAACTCTCATAATTTATTGATGGATAGTTTTCATTGGTATTCTTTTTGGGAACTCAGAACTTACAAACACTGTTTTCATCACTGTTGGTATTTGTTATATTTGAATGTTTGTCACTTGTTCTTGTGATTTCATTGGGTAAAGGTCATTATTTTTTTTCCTGAGGCAGTTTCATTTGTAACTGAGTAAAGGACAAGTGGAAATTGCCCAGGGTTGGGAAGTGTCTTTAGAAAGTGAGTTTTGTTTTTAATTGAGTTTTAATAGAGTAGGACCTATTTTCCTTTCATTTTATTGAAGTACTAGAGGCCCGGTGCACAAAAATTTGTGCACTGGGGGGGGGGGGTCCCCCAGCCCGGCCTGTGCCCTCTCGCAGTCTGGGACCCCTCGGGAGATAACGACCTGCTGGCTTAGGCCTGCTCCCGGGTGGCAGAGGGCAGGCCCAATCCCTAGGTGCAGCCCCTGGTCAGGCTCAGAGCAGGGCCGATTGGGAGTTGGGGCGCCGCCCCGTCATGCACAGAGCAGGGTGGATCGGGAGGTTGCGATGCCACCCTCAGTCACGCTCAGGGTAGGGCCAATTGGGGGATTGGGGCACCGCCCCCTGTCACACTCAAGGCAGGGTCAATGGGGAGGTTGCGGCGCCACCCCCTGTCACGCACAGAGCAGGGCCGATCAGGGGGTTGGGGCGCTGCCCCCTGTCACCCACAGAGCAGGGCCCATCAGGGGGGTTGGGGCTCCGTACCCTGTCACGCACAGAGTAGGGACCATCAGGGGGGTTGGGGCTCCGTACCCTGTCACGCACAGAGCAGGGCCAATCAGGGGGTTGGGCGCTGCCCCCTGTCATGCACAGAGCAGGGCCCATCAGGGGGTTGGGGAGCTCCCCCTGTCACGCACAGAGTAGGGCTGATAGGGGAGTTAGGGCACCGCCCCTTGTCACACACACAGCAGGGCGGATCAGGGGGTTGGGGCGCCGCCCTCTATCACCCACAGAGCAGGGCCGATCAGGGGGTTGGGGCGCCGCAACTGTCACACTCAGGACAGGGCCGATGGGGAGGTTATGGCTCTACCCCGTCACACACAGAGCAGGGCCCGTGGGGGGGGGGGGTGTTGGGGCGCCACCCCCTGTCACACACAGAGCAGGGCCGAACAGGGGGGTGGGATGCCACACCCCTGTCACACACAGAGCCGCAGAGGAATCAGGGGGGTTTGGGCACTGCCCCCTGTCACACTGATCCGGTGCCAGGGAGGCTCGCGGCTCCGCTGATCCCAGTGCTGGGAGGGATATTACCCTTTTTACTATATAGGATAGAGGGCTGGGGGCCGGGCTGGGTTTGCCCTGGAAGGGTGGTCCTGGGATCAGAGATGGAGGGTCGCCACCTGGGGTAGCCTCGGGCAGCCTGGATGAGGGAAATGATAGGCTGTTTTGCAGCTGGTCACACACCCTCAGGGTGGGGGTCCCCACTG
>NW_005871237.1:298961-354477 GCF_000147115.1 Myotis lucifugus | reverse complement strand
TCTGGACTAATTTAATATTATTTTAGTCTTTGGTTCTGGTTCTAAGCAGGGCTTTTACATTTGGATCTCACATATGTGACTATAGCAGGCTTTAGATTTTTACTTTTCTGGGTAACTTTGCTTTTCTTCCAAGTTTCTGAGCAGCCAATAAGCTAATTCACAGCTTTCTAGGACTAATGGGCAGAATTTCACAATTTTTTCTATAGCTAAGACTGACTGAAATTCTAGATTTTGCTCTACTCCTTTGCTTCACACAGGACTGAAGTTGTATCTCCTGTTCTATATAAACATGTCTGATATATATTAGTTAAAACTACTCTCTTTTCATTGTGAAAGAGAGTATTAAATTATCCTCTTTATCACATTTACTTATTTTTTATTTAAACTCTATTTTCTCTGAATTGATATTTCACTCTCAGCTTTCTTTTTGTTTACAATTTAAATAGTCTATTTCTTTGCTTTTACCTTTTTTGGTCTTATTTTACTTTACTGGTAGGTTTGTTTCTCAGGTACCATATGGTTGGTTTTTACTTTTTAACTAGTATTTACCTCTCATTATGGGATCTTAAAGCTCTCTGTATGCTGCAATCATTGCTATACTACTATCTTCTGTGCATCTTTACTCTTTTTAAAAAAATATATTTTATTGATTTTTTTACAGAGAGGAAGAGAGAGAAGGATAGAGAGTTAGAAACATTGATGAGAGAGAAACATCAATCAGCTACCTCCTGCACACCTACTGGGGATGTACCCGCAACCAAGGTACATGCCCTTTTTTTTTTTTTAAATATATTTTATTGATTTTTACAGAGAGGAAGGGAGAGAGATAGAGAGTTAGAAACATCGATGAGAGAGAAACATCGACCAGCTGCCTCCTGCACATCTCCTACTGGGGATGTGCCCGCAACCCAGGTACATGCCCTTGACCGGAATCGAACCTGGGACCCTTCAGTCCGCAGGCCGACGCTCCATCCACTGAGCCAAACCGGTTTCGGCAAGGTACATGCCCTTGACCAGAATCGAACCTGGGACCTTTCAGTCTGCAGGCTGATGCTCTATCCACTGAGCCAAACCGGTTAGGGCATCTTTACTCTTTTTAAAAAATATTTTGCTGCTTGGTGGTGTGGCTCAGAGATTGAGTGTCAACCTATGAACCAGGAGATCTCGGGTTTGATTCCTGGTCAGGGCACATGTCCAGGTTGCAGACTTGATCCTCAGTGTGGGGTGTGCAGGAGGCTGCTGATCAATGATTCTCTCTCATCATTGATGTTTCCATCTCTCCCTCTCTCTGAAATCAATAAAAGTATATAAAAATATTTTGCTATATGAATTTTCTGTTTTAAAAATCATGTTTTATTGATTTCAGAGAGAGGGAGAGATAGAAATATCAATGAAGGGATGTGGGAGAGAGAGAGAAAGAGAGAAACATCAATTGGTTACCTCCTGTATGCACCCAACTGGGGATTGAAACCACAACCTGGGTATGTGCCTTGACCTTTTGGGGAATCGAACAGGTGACCTTTTGGTGCACAGGACAACATCCAACCAATGGAGCCACATTGGCCAGGGCTATATGAATTTTCTTTAATTTGCTTTTGTCTTCTCCAATGATTTGGGAGGAATTCTGTAACTATTTTAATTAATTTTATAATAGTTTTTGGAAGTTTTTCTTAAAATAGCACCTTTTTATTTTTTATTTTTATGGATTTCAGAGAGGCAGGGAGAGAGAGAGAGAGAGAGAGAGAGTGAGAGAGAGAGAGAGAGAAATGGAAACATCAATGATGAGAAGGAATCATTGATTGGCTGCCTCCTGCAGGCCCCCTCCTGGGGATTGAGCCTGCAACCTGGGCATGTGCCCTTGACTGGAATTGAACCTGGGACCCTTCAGTCCTCAGGTCGATGTTCTATCTGCTGAGCCAAACCAGCTAGGGTTGTAAGGCTTTCTTTTAGTGAAAAGAACTTTCAGCCTATATTTCTCCAATTATTAAAGTAAACAATAAAATACATGTTTTGGTATACTTTAATATGTTTTTCATAGTCTTGGTGAGGATGACTTGGGTTTAGACCCAGATGCCATTAAATGACTGATTTGATGTTCTACATTCTGGTTTTCAGTCCATGTGCTGGTAGAATTCACTACTGTACCAATATTTGCATCCCCTCCTTAGAGGAGAATTATACATCCTTGGCCTGCTGATTGGTTTCAGGTGTGACCATATGACTTGCATTGGCTAATAAAATGTTGAGCAGACCCATTGTGTGGCACTTGCAGGCAGAAGTTTAGGACCAGGATGTTCTCTGCCATTCTCTCTTTTTCATTTGTCACGGTGACTGGCATGTTCTGGCAGCTTTTCTGTTCCCTCAGTGTGGGTGTTGCTGGACTGAGGGTGGCTACTGTGCACAGGGCCCCGCTGTTGATCATTTGTGGGCATATGTTGTGAGTGAGTAAAACTAACCTCAGATTCTACTGGCCACTAAAGGTTTTAGAATTATTCATTACCTCAGCTTCCCCAGACTGATACAATGATGTTTGGAGAAGTGTCTGACAAGAGGTTGGGGATGAGTTTGCCTTCGGAAAACTAAGCCAATAAAATCTATCTGCAATATGGCCCTTTGCCTATTTTTGTAGTCAAGCAAGAGATTCTTTGTAAATGTGTTCTGGAATGTCCAAGAATTGTCCTGGGCAAAGCTATTGTGCTTCACAGGATAGAAAATAGTGGTCGCCTCAAGAGATATAGTTAGAGAGGCCACTGAGAGCTAAGGATTCAACAAGGAAGAATTTTGTCTGTATCCTGAAGGTAGCAGGAATCTGGTGGATTCTCTTAAGCACTCATTTAGACATTCAGCAAATAAGAATTGGACAACAACTATGTGCTTACCACTATTTTTAGTGATGGTACCACCTATGAGCAAATAGAGTTTCTGCTCAAATGGACCTTCCTTGTGGCAATGTCCCTGACACTGTGGTAATACCAGCACAGCCAACTCAATCGTCTCTGATAGGACTAACCTTGCTTATGCCTGAAAAGTTACTATGCGAGCCCTGGCTGGGTAGCTCAGTTGGTTGGAACAATGTCCTTTCTGCCAAGGTTATGGGTTCCATCCTTGGTCAGGGCACATGCAGGAATCAATCAATTAATGCATAAATAAGTGGAACAACAAATTGATATTTCTTCTCTCTCTCTCTTTCACATGCATTGTCTCCCATTCTCCCCCTTTCTCTCTCGCTCTCAAATAAAAAAATAAGTAGTTACTATGAGAAAATTTTGATCAACAGTTTGTGGTATAATTCATCCCACAAGTATATATGGAACTATGTGAAAGACATAAAACAGTCAGCCAAGAAAAACAATATCTGAAAACTATGGGTCAATTTTCCAGCTTAAACTAAAAATACTATAGGCTTGAAAGCTATCTTGTGATTAAAATAAACGTTGAGGATTTTGATGAAAGAAATGTATATAATCTTTGCAATAGAGTTTGTACTCTTTGCTCTGACATTGTAGCTTTTTAACTTAGCAAAAAAGAAAATTGTTAGTGAATAGAAATGGAGTTATCCAAAGGAAGCCCCCTGAAAAATTTGGAATAAAACAATGCTGTCAAGATGAATTATTTTAACAGGCAGAAGGGAAACTGTATTTAAAGACAGTGAACTGAGGAGGGAACTGCAGGTAGAATTTTAACTACATGACCACAACAAATATTAGAATTTTCACATATATTTAATATAATGATCACATTAAAATTCTATTACACATAAAATCTGCATGTTTCTGTACCGATTAATTGGCAGTGTTTGCTTGTGGAGGGGGGGAAGAATGTCACAGGTTAATTCTAAATTGGTCATTAGAGATATCTGCATTCAGAAATGAGGTCACTCTTCTATAAGTAAACCATGTTTCCCAAGTTACTCCAATGTGGGCGGCAAGACAGAATAATAATGACAATTAAAAAGAAGAAAGATTTCTCTGGCTCTGCCACCAAGCACTCTGCATGGACCTTACCTCCTTGACATGACTACTAAAAGTGTCTTACAGCCCAACCGGTGTGGCTCTGGTTGAGCATCTGTGGTTGAAGCAGAAGGTCACAGTTTGATTCCCTGTCAGGGCACATGCCCAGGTTGCGGGCTTCATCCCCAACATGGGGCATGCAAGAGGCAGCAGATCAATGATTCTTTGTCATCATTGATGCTTCTATCTCTCTCTCCCTCTCCCTTCCTCTCTGAAATCAATAAAAAGTATATTAAAAACAAAAACATAGGCATACTTCAAACCTAGAACAAACTCTCCAAAAATTCATATGGAACAAAAAAAGACCCCGAATAGCTGCAGCAATCTTGAGAAAGAAGAACAAAGTTGGAGGGATCACAATACCAGATATCAAGCCATACTACAAAGCCACTGTTCTCAAAACTGCCTAGTACTGGCACAAGAACAGAAATATAGACCAATGGAACAGAACAGAGAACCCAGAGTTCAACCCAAGCCATTATGCTCAAATAATATTTGACAAAGGAGGCAAGAGCATACAATGGAGTTAAGACAGGCTCTTCAATAAATGATTTTGGGAAAATTGGACAGATACAGGCAAAAAAAAAAAATGAAACTAGACCACCAACTTACACCATACACAAAAATAAACTCAAATGGATAAAGGACTTAAACGTAAGACGGGAAACCATAAAAATCCTAGAAGAAGCCACAGGCAGCCAAATAGCAGACATTTGTTGCAGCAATATCTTTGCTGATACAGCTCCTAGGGCAATGGAAACTAAGGAGAAAATAAACAAATGGGACTACATAAAAATAAAAAGCTTCTGCACAGCAAAAGAAACCATCAACAAAACAGCAAGAAAGCCCACTGCATGGGAGAACATATTTGCCAATGTTATCTCCGATAAGGGCCTAATTTCCAAAATTTATAGGGAACTCATACAACTTAACAAAAGGAAGATAAACAATCCAATCAAAAAATGGGCAAAGGACTTAAATAGACACTTTTCAAAAGAGGACATACAGAAGGCTGAGAGACATATGAAAACATGCTCAAAGTCACTAATCATCTGAGAGATGCAAATCAAAACAACAATGAGGTACCATCTCACACCTGTCAGAATGGCTATCATCAACAACTCAACAAACAACAAGCGCTGGCGAGGATGTGGAGAAAAAGGAACCCTCTTGCACTGGTGGTGGGAATGCAGACTGGTGTATGGCGTTTCCTCAAAAAATTAAAAATGGAACTGCCATTTGACCCAGTAATACCACTTCTAGGAATATAGCCCCCCAAAACAGAAACACCAGTCAGAAAGGATATATGCACCCCTACGTTCATAGCAGCACAATTTACAATAGCTAAGATTTGGAAACAGCCTAAGTGCCCATCAGCAGATGAGTGGATTAGAAAACTGTGGTATATCTACACAATGGAACACTACACTGCTGTAAAAAAGAAGGAATTCTTACCATTTGCAACAGCATGGATGGGACTGGAGAGCATTATGCTAAACGAAATAAGCCAGTCAGAGAAAGATAAATATCACATGATCTCACTCATTTGTGGAATATAATGAATAACATAAACTGAGGAACCAAAATAGAACCAGAGTCATAGAAGCATCAAACAGACTGTCCAACCTATGAGCGAAGGCAGAGGGTGAGGGGTAAGAGATCAACCAAAGGACTTGTATGCATGCATATGAGCAAAACCAATGGACACAGATGGGGATGGGGTCGGGGTGGGGAGGACGGGCGGGGAGGATGTGCTGGGGGGTGGCGGTGGCCAGGGAAGGTCAATGGGGGAAAAAGGAGACTTATGTAATACTTTAAACAATAAAGAATTTAAATTAAAAAAATAAAACAAGTTTAATTTAAACAACATTTGCCTGTAGAGGTAATTTTTTCTCTTTGGAATATATTTTAATAATCCTTCAAATGCTGAACTCTATCCTTTCCCCTTCCCTCTCTCTCATTCTTTCTTTCTCTTTATAAGACACTTCTCCATGGGTCTCTCATGTTTCTACCTGTCTTGTAAGCAAAGGCATTGACCATATTTGTTCTGGACTATTTTTCCCCCCAGGGATGTTTGTATAGCAAACAGCCTTGGAAGATGGAGATAGTTTATTTCCCTGGAGCAAAAAGCAGAGTTGTTTACTGTTCAGAATCATAAAGATAATGATTTAATTGGGGCAAAGAGTTCAGGCAGACTTACTGCCTACTATAAAAGATTTGAGTTCCCTAAGCTCAAGATTACATTGAATCTACACATATACACATTGAGCCACAAAAATTCACATTAGTCTGATTGTCACCCATAGTCACACACTGTCAAACACACGAACGCATTATCTAGAATATTGACCTTGTAATTATAGTTTGCGTATGACCAAACTAGCTTCCACATTTTTTGATAAGACACTGGAAAGGAGAGTATAAGTACATTTATTTCTAGGCAGTGATTTTAAGATTTAACAAACAAGTTTTATCCTCAGGTATCTGAAGTGGACCTGTGGATAAAGAGCTCTCCCCCCTCGTTCCCGGTTCCACTGAATGCTCTATGAGCAGGTACTCCAGCTGGAAAGCCTCAGTCTCGGACAATGTTGATTCTGGTGGACAGAATTAGGCCCCTATGAAGATTCCATACTCTCTAATCCTTGAGTCTATGAATATATCACCTCACATGGTAAAAGGGAACTTTGCAGATATAATTATGATTGCTAATCATCTGACATTAAAATAGGGAGATTCCTGGATGTTCTAGCTACCTAGAACAACGGAGTCACGTGAGCTCTTAAGCCAGAAAAAGAAGGCAAAAGAGGAAGTTAGAGAGATTCAACAGAAGTCATTAGGATTGGGAATGCTGTTGATGGCATTGAAGGAGTGGCATGAGCCCAGAGCAGCAGGCACCCTCTAGGAGCTGAGAGTGACCCCAGGCTTACAGCCAGCAAGGAAATGGGGACAATTTCTATTATGTCAGCAACTGAATGAGCCTGGAGGTGGATTCTCCCTCAAAGTCTCCACAAGAGTCACTCTGGAATTCTGACCTCCATTACTGTGAGCTAATAAATGGGTGTTAAGCCACCACATTTGTGGTAATTTGTTACAGCAGCAATAGAAAACAAATACACTGGCCATGTATGGAGGTCAGAAGGGTGACCCACCAGGGGGTCACGGCTAAGATGCTTCTTGGGAATGCACTGAGCTTCAGAGAAAGAAGAGTTGGGGTACTGGGGTTTTCCCATGTCAGGGGTCAGTGTCAGAGATAGAGACAATTTTGAGGTCACAGCTTTTTGTATCTACTCACATTGCTTATCAGGTCAGCCTCTTGGATTCATGCTTAATCTTTAGTGTTCATTGAAGAGGGAGAAAAAAAAACTTGAGGGTTTCACAAAAATTTCCATAAGACCCTGAAGCTATCAGATGCTATTTTTTTTTTTTTTAAAATAGCACAGAGGATGGAGAGATTGAGTTAAGGTTACTCTTCCTCACAGGAAGGTTTCTACTGAAGCATGCCGGCGCCCACAGGGTTCGGAGCGGCTGATGCAATGAAAAGGCCACTTCAGAGAAGACACAGTGGAGAAATCAGTTTTTAGACTTCCCATTGAATTCATGACAACCTCAGTAGCTTTAGAATTACAGTATTTTATGTTGCTATTTACTTAAAATTGTATAATCTTCTCAGCTAACCTGCTTGTCTAAGATTACTAAAGCTCCCTGACTGGATTGCAGTTTATGTCGGGAGAAATGACAGCTAATACAGGGCTCAGTTAAACTGTTAGTTAGGTTGAAACCGGTTTGGCTCAGTGGATAGAGCGTCGGCCTGCGGACTGAAGGGTCCCGGGTTCGATTCCGGTCAAGGGCATGTACCTGGGTTGCGGGCACATCCCCAGTGGGAGATGTGCAGGAGGCAGCTGATCGATGCTTCTCTCTCATGGATGTTTCTAACTCTCTATCTATCTCCCTTCCTCTCTGTAAAAAATCAATAAAATATATTTAAAAAAAAATAAACTGTTAGTTAGGGTTTCAGGGTAGGAAATAGGAACCACCCAAGATAATTGAAGCAGTAAGGAATTTAAATTAGGGAATTAGGTGCCTACAAAAGTTTGAGTAGGGAGGAAGGGCAGATTCTGGGCTTGGCCTCCAGAATGTCTTCAAAACAACAGGGAACTGACCTATAAGAAAGCTACCACCCTTGAGGCCACATAAAGGCTGTGCCAAAGTCAAGGCTGTCACCTCTACTGCCACAGTGCTTTTGCCTCTTGACACCAGGAAACCGAAGAGTGGATACTCATAGCTGCCCAGAGCTTCTACCTTTATGAATGTGGCTCAAGGTGTTGCTGCCTCCACCATATTGCCTTTCAATTCCGAGGAATCTGAATTGTAGTCATTTCCAAGGTGATGTTTGCTGCAGAGACTGCCTGGAATTGCCTGGATGATGACCTGCCACTGAATTCTGTTCTTCAAAGTGTGTCCGCGGACAGAGCTTGCATGTAAAGCCTTAAGTCCACGGGAGTCAGAGTAATCTTTTAGGCTTTCTAGTTTTTCCAACTACAAGGTAAATGGATAAGACTGTGTAAGGCAATGTACAACTTCCACACATTTGGGTAGATCATGAAAGACTGGGACCACAAAACAAAGATATGTACCTTAATCTTATAAAGAAAATAGCGCACATATAGAGAGCGCTTATGATATTCCAGGAACGCTTCAAACTACTGTTGTGTATAGTATCTTGTTCAGTTTTCTTAGTAGTCTCCTAAGAAATTATCCCCAATTTATACATGAGGAAATGAGGCACAGGTTGATTAAATTTCTTGACAAAGGTTACAGAGCCAGTAGTTTGAACTCATGTTCTTAAATACCATGTCATACTGCTTTTTGGGGGTGGAATCAAGGTAGGCTACCCGGAGTAGTAATCCCTCTAAGTATTGAAATTGAATAGTAGTTTTCCAGGTGAGAAAGAGAGGAAGGGTTTATAGGGAAAACTGTGGAGAAATAACGGAGTGTGACTCTTTCCTGCTCAGACAGTTCTGTTGCTGGCAACTTTGCTATGAGCCCTCCTAAGGTTTCAGCCAACCCCCCAATATTCCTTAAAAACTTGTTGTTATAGCAAATTTCAAATATACCAAAAAGGAGAACAGATTGAGTTTGATTTTTGGCAAGAATACTTCATTGCAACAATGGTACTTCTGATTGCAACAAATCAGAAACCATACAATGGTTAAATGGTTCTCTGAGTTAAGATTGATTGAGTGGGATTAGGTGTTATCAACCTGGTCCATTAACAGAGGGCTTCAATCAGCCTGTTTCCTAGCAGCAGTGTTGGCATTAGAGATTGGCATGGGATGAATAGGGAATGAAGGTTATCCAGGATGGTAAGTTTATATAGGGTGTCCCAAAATTCACGCAAGATTTGCAATTGAATTGAATTGCAAATCTAGCGTGAATTTTGGGACACCCTATAGAACCAACATATACCTGTTCATTATATATTGTTTTCCCCTGAGATGATTTCTTTCATCCCTTTGGCCTCAGGACTAGTGGCCCTTCCTTTGTTATAAATGACTCCTCCTTCAAATGTCAGAGTGAACAGGCCATCTCAGAAGTTTACAGGTAACAACACTGTATCATATACTTGAAAGTTGCTAGGGGAAAAAAAAGTTCATAATATAGGAAACCAAAGTTCATAACCAGGAAACCAAAGAGTGGATACTCATAGCTGCAATGAGTAAATGTTTGAGTATGTGTATGTTTGTCAGTGCCAGCCATTTGAAATGGGAGTTTGAATTAATACTGCACTTGGTTATAGAGGAGATAGTATAAGGACATACTTTTGTTGATTAGCTGCTCTGGGATTACCAAATACATGTAAGAAACCTGGAGCTTGTCTGCTTTGGATCTTTGTGTCATAGGTCAAGGGGAAATGAGATAAAAATCTGTTCTGCTATTGTTTTGTATGACCTGGATTTTCTTGGAAAGATAGTCAACCTAAAAATACAAATATTTTCCTCATTAGTATAATGATACCTGCTTATTATCTTACCTAATAATAGACAAACATGGTAATTCACCATACCTTTGCTACGCCTCCCATTGGCTAATCAGCACAATATGCAAATTAGCAGCCAACAAAGATGGCGGTTAATTTGCATACTAGGTTCCAAGCGGTGGAGTGAAGTCTGACGGCCTGGGGCCGGAGCAGTGAGGCCTCACACCCTGGCGCCTGGAATAGCAGCGAGGCTTCATGGCCCGGTGTAGGCAGAGCAGCGAGGCCTCACGGCCCCGGGATTGGTGGAGCAGCGAGGACACACGCCCCGAGATCGGCAGAGCAGCGAGGCCACACGGCCCCGGCGCCAGGCGGAGCAGCGAGGCCACAGGGCCCCGGGGCTGGCAGAGCAATGAGGCATCACAGCCCTGGCGCCAGGCAGAGTAGTGAGGCCACAGGGCCCTGGCGCCAGGCGGAGCATAGAGGCCTCACGGCCCCGGGGCCTGCTGAGCAGCAAAGCCTGACGGCTCTGGGGCAGCTCCAGACGGAGCTCAGCCAGAGCGAAGGCCTGGGTCCCGGGTGTGGGAGGAAAACCGGTGCCAGCAGCCAAGGGAAGGGAAGGCCTATTGCATGAATCTCTTTGTGCAACAGGCCTCTAGTATAAAATAAGATTACTCATGACTGTATCAATTGGAGACAATCACTAGTTAATATCATTTTGGTAAATTTTTAGTCCCAGTTTTCAAGTACACTTCCCCCCATAGTTGAGATGCTCCTGCATATAGAGCACTTGGAACGATGCTTGATATGTAGCAGGTGCTCAGTAAAGACTAGCTAAGTCATATGCTATTTTAAATCACCACTCTTAGCTTTATTTGATAACAAAAATGCTTTCTCATGTTATATCTAATAAATGTATTTTAAAGCTATGAATATCCAGTGTGTGAATGTGACATAATTTATTTAACCATTCTTTATTTATAGATGTTTAAACAATCTCCAAAATTTATTTTGTTGTAAATAACATCATAATAATATATTTGTACAATCCAGCTTTCTAACCTAGAGTCTCTGTAGCATTGAGCAACCAAGTTGATACAGGCATTATGTCCATATGGCAATACTTTTCTTAGGTGAAAATCACTTATTTTAGTAGCTCAGTCTTCTGGGATGCAATGTAATGGTAGGAATTCCTGAATAAAATTTTCTGAGCAGCCAGGAGGACCATTTAATCCAAGCAGTGAAGTTACTACATTCAACTTCTGAGAGAGGGCACAGATGCTTTTTCATAGCCTATTCATTCTCCATTTATATGCAATTTAAACAGTTTTTCAACTGATTTCCTAGCCCTTACCAAATAAGAAGTAGGAAATTAGAAGGCAATTTGAGGAAAGCTACTATAGGAGGTGCACTGGAAACTGAAAGGAAGAACTACGTGCCAAAGGAGAAGAAAATATTGTAAACGCAGATGCAAGAACAAGACTCTGAGGCCACAGAATAAGATGAATGTAAATTCATGTAAAGAAATCATTTTTCCTTGATGATGTTGTAGTAGTGAGGCATTGTTAGAATCAATAAATATGTGTTAATTCCTTTAAATATCTCTGTCAAAAGTAAGGTCAGAAATTCTATTTAAACTTTTTCTGAATCTGAAGCATAATGTGTTATTTTATTTTATTATTTTTCAATTACTGTTTACATTCAATATTATTTTGTATTAGTTTTAGGTTTATAGCATATAGGTCGGATAATCATATACTTTACAAAGTGGTCACCTTGATATTTCCATTATCCACCTAATAATATAGTTATCACAATATTATTGACTATATTCCCTATGCTGTACTTAATATCCCTGTGACTATTCTGTAAATACCAATTTGTACTTCTTAATTCCTTCACCTTTTTTGCCCCGCTCCCCAACCCTCCTCCCCTCTAGCAACTATCAATCTGCTCTCTGTATCTGTATATCTGTTTCAATTTTGTTTGTGTGTTCATTTTGTTCTTTAGATTCCACATATAAGTGAAATCATATGGTATTTGTCTTTCTCTGTCTTATTTCACTTAATATAATACCCTCTTGGTCCATCCATGTTGTTACAAATGGAAAAATTTCATTCTTTTTTATGGCCAAGTAATATGCCATTGTATATTTGTACCACATCTTCTTTTTCCAGTCATCTATTGATAGGCACTGGGTTTCCATCTATTGATAGGCACTTGGGTTTTCATCTATTGATAGGCACTTGGGTTTCTTCCATGTCTTGGCTATTGTAAATAATGACGCAATGAACATAGCGGTGCATATATTCTTCTGAATTGGTGTTTGGGGTTTCTTTGAATATGTACCCAGAAGTGAAATCACTGGGTCATAAGGCGATTCTATTTTTAATTTTTTGAGAAACCTACACACTGTTTTCCATAGTAGTTGCACCAATCTGCACTCCTACCACCTGTGCACAGGTTTCCCTTTTCTCCACATCCTCACCAAGCATGTTATGTTAATTGGACAACAAACCCATTTTACGCAACAGAGTCTAGTTCCCCATAGTAGAAAATCAAAGCATTGATTAGCCTTTAGTGATTTACAAGGATATACACATATTAAAGGAAACAGTCATTCTACTAGATCCAGCAACCCCGTGTTAATGCTAGAACCTCCCAGGATGTCAGGAGAGGAGTCAGTTCTAGCTCCACCATGAGCTTGCTGTGAAATCCTGGGCAGGTCATTTGGGGTCTCTTGACCCAAGTTTCATTACCTCTTAAATGGGAACATAGCCCAAATGCTCTCACAGCCTATGAGAAGAAACAAATCCACATAAATGCCTCAATTATGATGGCTCTCATCATCCCTTGCTCAGCCAGGATTCTAGGCTGCAACCCTGCCAAGTCTCCATGGCCTATCACTCCATGGTGACAGAGTGGATAGACATCTCAAATGGTCTCTTCAACAAAGCTGTTCTAGTTTTCATGATATCTTTTTGCTAAGGTACCTCAAGACAACTTCTTTACCTAGTGCCCTTCTTGAGAATGATGGTTTCCAGACCATCTATTGGTAATGTTTGAGTCCTCAGGGCACCCAAAACAGTACCAAGTCCAGTCCATGATAGAGTGAGGATCAGGTATGGCTTCCCACCAGTTCTACTCAACATTTTGTTAACACAACACCAAACTTGCTCCTCACTTTAAGAAACTCATAAAGTTACTCATGAAAATTCTTTTAAAGGGTCTATTCCCTCCAAAGGCTAAATCCAGCTCTCCAGGCTATTGGCAGTTGGCTGCCATCCCATTTCCCTCAACTGGCTATCTCTCACTTCTCCCCAGAACTTTCATCTTCCTTCCATATCCTCCCAAATATGAAACAAAACCAGACTATTATCTAGCAACTCATGGAAACATAGGATGATTTAAAAAGAATTGAACACTTCAAAAAAAATCTCTACTTATTAATGAGTATATATATGGAGGCAACACCCAATTATAAAGGCCTGCTTTCCATTAGCTGTTTCCATGATATGTGAGAGAACAAAGATTGCTGTAATATGGGCCTCTCTTGTCACATGTGTCATGTCACATAGCACACATCAATTCTGTAATCTAATTCATCCAGACCTTTGTAAGATTCACCATTAATGACTAAAATGGCTGCTCATGATGCCACTTTATTTCCCCAAGATTGCCAGAAAGAGGTGGTACAAATAGGAGATTCTTTACATAGTCCCATGTGAATATAAATGTAAAATTGTATCTAGTCACTGAGAAATTAAAATTTTGAATATGTTCAATATTTTTTAAATTCACTTTGTGGAGTACCCATTTTTTCATCCAGCATTACCTGCCAAATAACCCTATCCTATACCTACCCTAATCCTCAAGTTCAGTCGGAGATCTACTAGATCCTGCTACTGAAGTATCAGACCAAAATATTTGTTTCCTTCCAGCTCTACATTGTGTGATTATATACTGAAGGCATATAACATTGTGTTTTAGTTGGGGCTGATAAATACAAACAAAATTTAAGAGAATGAAAGACAACAATGTACTGAAGGAGCACAAAGAAGAAGGAAGACATCAAGAAATGATAAGAATCATGGGTTTAAAGCTGAGATCTGAAGAATGAGTGGGACTGGCTGTGTGAAGCTGGGGCAAGGAAAACCCCAGAAGAGAACACCACAATAGCGTCTTTCAGGGAAGATTCTGTTGGGACTCCCCTCATTTTTCTTCAGTTCCTTTTTTTGTTGTTGTTGCAGTTTGCAGTTTGCTTTCATTAATTACTCTAAGCTTAATGCCATCTTCTCACATATAAATTAGTGTTGTAAACAAAGCAATTTATTGCCTGACCACTGAGCCAAATACAACTCAATCTAGTTGATTTATACAGATATTTTGTCTTTACTCAATGTTGTTTCAAAAATTAAAATTGCAATCTGTTTGATTTATGTTTCTCCGAATTTTCATAGGAATAATCCAGTCCCTTAAGCTCCTTGGAGTATGAAAAAGCCCATTAGAATGGATTGAATGGTAATATTTTCCTTAATGAGTCATATTTATATTCGTTCTCCCATCCCACTTGTAACTTATTAAATTAACTTGTCACTTTAGTTATGAAAAAATGGGGCTCACTTCCTGCTCCTTTGAAAGCAAAACATCTAGATTTGCTTATTGTAGCATGAAATTACTCGAAGATGAATTTCTTAGTCCATAAACCAAGACTTATAACTATGAGAGACCTTGTTTAACATCATTTTCATCTATAATAGCCAGTTGCCCATAGCCTGAGGTCTGAAAGATCCTCTTCTAACTTTACATGCTATTCTTTCATGGCTGAAGACAGGAACAGCAAACCATGTTGAATCAAGCAATCACACTTAATTCCTCTACTCAGAACTAGCACACTGCTCCTTCTGTTCACATCCCATAGGCTAAATTATGTCATAATATCACACAGCCATCCCTCCAAATTGATGAGGTCGAGAGGTCTCCTTCCATAGGATACATCTCACACAACTATGGGCAGGGATGTAGTATTCTATTAGGAGGTAATGAGGAGTTGGAAACAATTATCTAACCTCAAATGTCTTTGTAATTTCAAAATATTTCCTTAATGCAGACTGATTTTCATTCATTCATTCATAAATTCAACAACTACTTATTGAGCACCAAGTGTATGCTGGATATTGTTATAAGTACTTGGGTTATAGCCTTTTTTGAAGCTTACATTATAGTTAATATTTTAAAAATAGAATATTGGAATTTATACCTTAGGGTTATTTGTTATTGCCCATCTAGAAATTAAGTTTAGTGGCAATTTTCTCCTCATTGTTGAATTGCTCTTTTCTTCATTTTCTAATGACTCTACTTCTGGCTCAGCAATATTATTTATAACTAGAGGCCCAGTGCACAAAATTCATGCATGGGAGGGGGGAGTCCCTCAGCCTGGCCTGTGCCCTCTCGCAGTCTGAGAGCCCTTGGGGGATGTCCAACTGCTGGGTTAGCATGGGGAGCCCACCTAAGCCAGCAGTCAGACATCCCTAGTGCTGCCAGGAGGCAGGAGAGGGTCTGCCACCGCCGCTGCGTTTGCCAGCTGTGAGCCCAGCTTTGAGCTGAGTGGCGCTCCCCCTGTGGAAGTGCACTGACCACCAGGGGGAAGCTCCCCTGCATTGAGCGTCTGCCCCCAGGTGGTCAGTGCGCATCATAGCGACTGGTCGTTCTGCCATTGGGCTGAAACCGGCTCTCTGACATCCCCCAAAGTGTCCCAGATTGTGAGAGGGTGCAGGCCAGGCCAAGGGACCCCACTGGTGCATGATCGGGGCCAGGGAGGGACACGGGAGGTTGGCCAGCCAGGGAAGGACTGTGGGAGGACTCCAGGGTGTGGCTGGCCCGTCTCGCTCAGTTCCGATTGGCCGGACTTACTGGTTGAAGCGACTGACCCCTGGTGGTCAGTGCACATCATAGCAAGCAGTTGAGCAGCCTTAGCATGTTATTAGCATATTACACTTTGATTGGTTGAATGGCCAACTGGGTGACTGGACACTTAGCATATTAGGCTTTTATTACATAGGACTAGAGTCCCGGTGCACAAAATTTGTGCACTTGGGGAGGGTCCCTCAGCCTGGCCTGTGCCCTCTTGCGATCCGGGAGTCCTCTGGGGATGTCCAACTGACATCCTTAGCACTGCCCCAGAGGCGGGAGAGGCTCCCGCCACCGCTGCTGTGCTTGCCAGCCATGAGCCTGGCTTCTGGCTGAGTGGTGCTCCCCAGGTGGGAGTGCACTGACCACCAGGGGCAGCTCCTATGTTGAGCATCTGCGCCCTGGTGGTCAGTGCGCATCATAGCAACCAGTGTTTAGCCATTCGGTCGATTTGCATATTAGCCTTTATGCCTGCGGGATTGGGCCGAAACTGGCTCTCCGACATCCCTGAGGGGTCACGCATTGTGAGAGGGTGCAGGCCAGGCCGAGGGATCCCACCAGTGCACAATCGGGGCTGGGGAGGGATGCGGGAGGTTGGCCAGCTGGGGAGGGAGCGCCGGAGGGCTCCAGGGCATGTCCAGCCCATCTCGCTCAGTCTTGATTGGCCAGACCCCAGCAACAAGCTAACCTACTGGTCAGAGCGTCTGTCCCATGATAGTCAGTGCACGTAATAGTGAGCGGTTGAGCAGCCTTAGCATATCATTAGCATATTATGCTTTGATTGGTTGAATGGACAACCAGACACTTAGCATATTAGGCTTTTATTATATAGGATAGTATGAAGTAGAAAGCTATGTCAAATTATAAACTATATGGGCTTACTTGTATGAATTCTCTAACATGTTGGCAGATGATGTTATGTAAAAATGTCAAATATAAATTAGAAGCTGAAATAATATCCACTGAGAGAAAACAGGTATTTTTGATGCACACACACACACACACACACACACACGCACACACACAAATGAAAGAAAGAGAAGAAAGAAAGGAAAAAAGACAAGAAAAGAAATAATTTATAAAGGCAGGGAACCAGTATATAGAGAACATAGAAATCTACAGACTTGACTTTACATGTCCCTTCCTAAGTTATAATTCATTCATTATTCATTTATTCAAAAATTTTTCATTCAGCTCTTACTATGTGCCATATTCTGTTGTAGGTGCTGGGAATATGCAATGTACAAAAGAGACTTCATGGCCTACATTTCAGTGGTAGAGACAAACAAATAAATAAAATGTATACGATGCCAGATGACGTAGCCATTAGGAAAGTAAAAATTGTTATAGTCTGGCTTAGCATGGATCAGACCATCAAACCTCAGAGGTAGGGGAGGGTGGAGAAGAGATCAACCAAAGGACTTGTATGCATGCATATAAGCCTAACTAATGGACACAGACACCAGGGGGTGAGGGCATGAGTGGGGTGGGGTGGGGGGAGCCAATGGGGGGATAAGGACACATATGTAATACTAACCAATAAAGAAAAAAAATATGTTATAGTCAAAATGGGCAATGTAGGAAGAGTTTAATAGAGGTCAATATGTAATATAGTGAATAGATAAGTAACTTATCTAACTTATCGAGTATATAAATGTTAATAACTTAATAAAGCAGGGTTAAAAAACAACGGGTACACTGTGCCTGGAGCTAGCAACAGTAGGGAGCTCCTGACTCCCAGAGGCTGAAAGGTAAGGAGATGGAGAAGTAAATAGAACCCAGAGAGGGAAGCCCAATGAAGAGGACAGGAGCTGTGGTCTTCATTAAAGGAGGCGAACATGGAGCTGGAAGACTAAATCCCCAAACTCCTTTTCTTCCTCCCCTGGATCTCTTTCTGCTGTCTCCTCTTGGTCAACCCAACAGGAAGCCAGAGATCAAGGGAGCTTGTTGATAGAATCCATTCTGTTAGGCTCCTGTGACAGAGCAGGGCTCAGTGTGTGGAGCATGGCATGGGATATTCCAGAGCAGATGGTGGTAAGTGCTTCAGAGAAATATAAAGCAGGAAGAGGGGCAAGGAGGAAACAGGGCAGGGACTGAAATTTTAAATAGGGTGATCAGAAAAGGCCTCAACAAGGTTATGACATTTAAGCAAGGACTTCGAGGAGTGGAGGGAGTGAGCTATGAGGGAATCTGAGGGGAGAGTACTCCAGGCCATGGGGGAGCAGATGCCAAGTTTCTGAGGCAAAGCATTCTCACCTGGCGGGAATGGAGTTTAACTGCAACCACCTGGAGGGGTAAAAGCAGCAAGGGAGCTGCCCAGGGTGGAGCAGCTTCATCCATCCCTCCATTTTGAATTTGGAGAGGACACCCCATTTACCTGCTCTGCTGCCGTGAGAACCAGGGGACCCTCTAAGGATGTCTGTAAGGAGGGTTGTTGATGGTGGGGGTTCATCTTTCATACCACGACCATGAAGTAAAGATCAATTTCATTTCATTTATCTTTCCCTATTTAATTTTTTTTCTTTTTTGGTACATGGAGGCAGATGAAGGAATAAAGCAATCTTTTAGAAAAGCAGTATTTCTACGTTTTGTTTCAATTCCTAATCAGCCTTGAAGCAAACTACTTGTTTTAAAGGAAACTATTGAGAACCTTGATTTAGAGTTTTGAAATTTAAACCTAATCTTAACCCCCCTGCAGATGTAAGTGAGGAAAGGAAGGAAGTTTTACATACTAGGAAATTTCATTCTTTCTGCCTCTCATGGTGTGCACACCACACCTTTCAGAATCACAAGGGAGAATTGGAATGAACGGTGTAACCACATTTTTTTTTCATGAACTTTTCTAGGGGTACATTAAAGAGAATGTGATAAAACTGCAAGAGGAGAAAAGTAATTCTGAACTATTGACCCTGGCTTGAGAGAAAATAAATTTATTTCATTCATCCACTTTATCGGCATAAATCAAATACAATTTTAGGAACAAAAGGTGAGAAACCTTCATAAGAATGAACATCTATTAATTAGAAAGTGACAACTCTCTTGTGACTGTGTCTAGATTGTAAAGATTTTGAATTATTACTTATGTCTCCAGTGGGCCTATACCGGCTGTTTCATCATTTATTTGACTCCCTTTACCCTTTACTACCTTCCTCCTCCCCCGGCAACCTCACCCCTTTCCTCTGGTAACCAGAATACTGTTGTCTCTGTTTCTTTGGCTGTTTCAGAAGCACCATGCAGGAAAGGTTAGTTCAAGAAACCAATAATGGCAGAATTCTAGTGGCTGGATTCAGCTGTCAGAAGCCCATCATCTGTCTCCAAATTCCATATTTATTCCACAATAAAGAACTGCCCCTCAGAAATATATTCCTCCTCTGCAGTCCTATGAAATATTGTTTTTACAACTCAGTTGGTATTATTACCCATTGCTTTATGCAGTAATTTCTTTTTTGTGGATCTATGTTCTGTTTTCTTAGTGAGTTAAATATAGGCACCAGGCTTGATGAATCTCTATAGCCCCCGCAATGTCCTAGCTTAGTGCTTTCTCTGAGAAAAAATAAAATTGGATTGATATATCAGTGGGGGCTTTTTCACTGTAAACAACAGAAATAGATGATTACAGCTCATTTGAGCCAGAAGGAACCTATTGAAAGGTTCACACAGGCTCTCATTATTTATGGGAAGCTGAGAAAAAGGTTCATCCAAGGTTGCTCTGGAGATGGAAGCATCACATTGAGGTTATTATAGGAAAAGTATGGTCAGGACCCTGCTACTTGGGGAAAAAAAATCAAATGCTAGCAATTTCCAATGTCTATGTCACTCTACTCAAGAATCATATTTCAGGAGAGAGTATTTGAATGGCCTATTTTGGGGTGTGGGTCTGCCCCTCATCTAGGGGAAGCTAGGGCATCTCATTACAGAACCTCTAGATCATATCCAATGGGGTAGAATTAATTCCTGAAAATGAAGTTTGGGTGCTGTTAGGAAGGAGAAGCAGATGCTGGGAAACCAATCCCTCA
The DNA here is from genome assembly GCF_000147115.1 of Myotis lucifugus. Classification (NCBI taxonomy): domain Eukaryota; kingdom Metazoa; phylum Chordata; class Mammalia; order Chiroptera; family Vespertilionidae; genus Myotis; species Myotis lucifugus. Next base: position 334,567 of record NW_005871237.1, on the reverse strand, counting down.
GTCCTCAAAAACATAGAAACATTCCACCACAATTAGTTGAATTATTTTTAAAAACCTTGCTAATTGTTCTCAATTTTAATGGATCCAAGAAAATAGGATGTGGATAATGAATGACCTAGATTTATAAAGCTTACTTTATTTATTAAAACTTTTTTTTCAATTAAAGTTTACATTCAACATTATTCTATACTAGAGGCCCGGTGCACAAAATTCATGCAGGGTGGAGGGGGGAGGAGTGTCCCTCAGCCCAGCCTGAACCCTCTCCAATCTGGGACATCCAGGACCACTGGCTCCTAACCGCTCACCTGCCTGCCTGCCTGATCACCCCTAACCACCTCTGCCTGCCTGCGTGATTGCCCCTAACTGCCTCTCCTTGCCAACCTGATCGCCCCCTAACCACTCTCCTGCCGGCCTGATTGCTGCCTCACTGCTCCCCTGCCGACCTGATCACCCCCAACTGCCCTCCCCTGCTGGCCTGATTACCCCTAACCGCCTCTGCCTCAGACCCCGTCACTGTGGCTTTGTCTGGAATGAAGTCGGAAGTCCGGAAGATGTCCGGTCAACCTGGTTTAATTAGCATATTACCCTTTTATTAGTATAGATTAGTTTCAGATGTACAGCAAAGTGGTTAGAAAATCATGTACTTTACAGAGTGCTCCCCCTGCTGCTTCAAGTACCCACCTGGTCCCATACCTAGTTATCCCAATATCATTGACTGTATTCCCTATGCTGTAATCTACATCTCTGTGACTATTCTGTAACTACCAGTTTATATTGTATAACACTTAACTTAAAGTACTCAAGGATGTGCAGTCCTAGATCTTTAGTCTTCATTTTTCCAGAACTAAAACCACACAAATGTGTTTGGGGAATGCTAAAAGCACCATTACACTTAATTCGATCAAACCTAGACTGTCATTTCAGATAATGGAGAGCATGTTGTGTCTTAATCCCATCATTTATCATATTGGCTTTCTCTATCAATAATCAAAAGAACTACAATTTGTTAAGCAAATACTATATGTACCAGGCACTGAACTAGGTCTTTTATATTTGTTAGTTTATATAAGCCCTAAACTGTAGGTAGGTGTTGTTAGTTTTATTTTACAAATGAGATAACAGAGGCAAATTAGATTAAGGAATTTGCCTTATGCCACTTAGAAATTAAGTTCAGATTGAAATCTAGGCTGGGAATCTCAGGCTTCACTTACTAAATTATTTTGCAGCTCAATATCAGAAATTTTTATAATATAACATAATTATGAATTGAAAAAATATGGTATGGTGTGTTTAAAGCACATTTCATCATGTTGTTCCATTTACAAATTACATTTCCTAGCTGAATAGGAAGCAATTTTAACAATAGTATACAGTAATTTGTTTACATGGAAGAAATGAAAGGATAATCCTATCACAGATTTAATCATAAATAATATGCCATATGAGTAACTTAAGTGCAATTAAAAATATATACAGTGGGGCCTTGACTTACGAGTTTAATTAGTTCCGAGACCGAGCTCGTTAAGGAGCTTGTTAAGGAGCTCGTTAACTCAAATTACTCTATCAACTCAATGCAAAAAATTGGCCTAGAGACGGCTGGTATCTCAAAAAACTCGTTAGTCAGGACACTCGTAAGTCAAGGCCCCACTGTATATTGCAATTAAAAATGCTATATTGTTTTTCACTCTAAAGGTGGAAAAAATAAATTTTCTCAGTATTTTAAAATTGCTTCAAAGAAAGCATAAATCTGGTATATGGATTTGCATATTTATAATTCATAATAATATGACATTTTCTATCCAATAATTATATTTGCAGAAATAGATTTTATGTTATCAACAAAGCTTTCAATACAGATAATTAACAATTTTAATCGCCACTGCTAGCAGTCATTTTTTTGTATATGTCTTAATGTATTTATAAAAACAATATATAAACCATCAAAAACATTTTTAAAAGCCCTTACCATTTAGGACCAGTTGAGACACACATTCATCTGTGTCCCAAGCAAGTCCTGCAATGGCTGTAGAGCACGTGTGCCTATTTTACAATCTCAGGAGATAAATGGTTAGGAGGACTAGAAAACATGCATAACAGAGATGGACAGACACAATATTCTGCATAGACTTCATCTATACACATATCTTTATTTTAACATTTAAGGGAATCACATACTCATTCTACAACTTTACCAGGTGTGGTCACCCAATAAATTACACACACACTCAGGTACTTGGAAGGTTATTACGTAAGGACACCTTACTCCAAACAGGCTGTGGGGTGGCTGCCCTTGAACCCCTTGCCTGCAGAGGATGAAACCAGTGAGATTAGCCCCATTCACATGGCTACTTTCATTTCAGAGTGTCACATTTATTGAAGTGGAATTTTCTCAATGGGGAAGATGAGGTATTGCCTGTTTGGTAACACACACGCGCGCGCGCACACACACACACACACACACACACACACACATATATACTAGAGGTCGAGTGCATGAAATTCATGCACTCAGGAGGGGTCCCTCAGCCCGGCCTGCACCCTCTCGCAGTCTGGGAGCCCTCAGGGGATGTCTGACTGATGGCTTAGGCCTGCCACCACTGCTGTGCTCACCAGCCATGAGCCCAGCTTCTGGCTGAGTGGTGCTTCCCCTGTGGGAGTGTACTGACCACCAGGAGGAAGCTCCTGTGTTGAGCATTTGCCCCCTGGTGGTCAGTGCGCATCATAGCGACTGGTCATTCCTCTGTTGGGCTGAAACCGGCTCTCTGACATCCCCTGAGGGGGCCTGGATTGCAAGAAGTTGCAGACCAGGCCTAGGGACCCCACCAGTGCATAATCGAGGCTGGGGAAGGACATGGGAGGTTGGCCAGCTGGGGAGGGACTGCGGGAGGGCTCTAGGTTGTGTCTGGCCCATTTTGCTCAGTCCTGATCAGCCGGACCCCAGCAGCAAGTTAACCTACCAGTCAGAGCATCTGCTCCCTGCTAGTCAGTGCACATCATAGCGAGCAGTTGAGCGGCCTTAGCATATCATTAGCATATTATGCTTTGATTGGTTGAACGGCTGACTGAGCGACCAGACACTTAGCATATTAGGCTTTTATTATATAGGATATATATTTTTTCATATTTTTTCTTTCTTTCTCTGTAACGTTGAGATTACAGGCAGGCAGTTGGTAATAAGATCATGTCAGGAGTTTGTTTCTGCTGATTACACAGCAGCCCTGGCTCACAGGGTTCTCTCCCTGCAAGAGTCTTTTAAGATTCTTGCTAGTTGATAGTTTTGAGGAATTTGCTCTGATGCAGGGGTGTTCGAGTACTTCTTTTGGGCCAGCCTTTGCCTGGGGTTGTGCATCAACAGTCTTGAAGTCTGAAATGAGGTCCCTGGTTCCCCCTGGTACAAACTCAAGAAATGTGAATTCAGCCTCAAAATCGATATGTGCTTGCTTCAAAAGGAGGCTTTCCAACTAAAAATCTATAGCAAAGGACTCCAAGGCTCCAGAGAACCGCCTTCTCATCATGCCTTGGCCTTCAATTATCTCAGGGCCACAGACGGTTGTTCTCTTGGAGGATGGGCGTGTATGGACCACCCCAAACCTGCAATCTTAAACTCTCCAGCTGATCCAAGGAGCAAATTCTCTGGCTTAATGTCTCTATGAATAACTCTTTGAATGATAGTAACATAGGGCATTTGCCAATTCTGTGATATAAGCAACAGTTCTCTGCTCATCTAACCTGGATAATTTTAAGTTCCCTATAGGAAGCTCTAAGAGGTGCAAATTCTAGAATTAGGTGAACTATGGTGGCATCATGGAAATAACCACACAGTCTGAGAATATCTGGATGCCTAAGGTGGGATTGTATTTCTACTTCTCTTCTCAGCTGATGTCCAACTCCTGCTTTCTCCAGTTGAGCATTAAATAAGGCTTTCAGGATAACTTCGCTTTGTTTATCTCTCATCAAGTAAATATTCCCAAACTTTCCTTTACCCAGAGGGCGACCATTTTCAATACCTTCCAAAGCACATTGCCTTTTTAAAAAATTCTTTGTTTCTCTGTTCTGATGCTTGTTTCTCTTCAGAATTATTTCCAGGGGCTGATGGCTGGGGCTGCTCACTCTTTTATGTATTATTCAGTGGCCTGGAGACAGGACAAGGGACACTGGTTGCCTGCAATTGCTTCTGCTTTAGATTCTGAACCTGTTTATGGCTGCAGACAAGCTTTTGTGCTTGTAAAGGAGCTCGCTGGGAGGAATTTAAAGGACACAAAACCCGCTCAGCCTGGCCACTATTTGCAGATAATGGATGTCGAGAAGGAAATTGCTGAGTCACCAGAACACGTTTTGGACCACCACCCGGTGGAATTGTAGTCTTAACAGGCCCTAAAATGCAGCATTCTTTAGATTTGTGCTTGTTAGCTCCACCTCTGAAATAAGGCAGCCCAGTCCTCCAGAGAGCACCTCGCTGCTAGAAATCTTTGCATCTGATACTCTAGACTTCCATAACCCACCTATGTGAGAATTAATTTTCCTGGGGTTATGAATGGGTAAAGAAGACCATTTGTGTCATATTTCTAATGCAAAGAGAGCAAGTGATTTCTGTTTGATGGGGACTTCATTTCTCCAGTGGACCAGGTTGCCCACCCTGCTAAACACTTCAAATAAATTGTCACTTTCAATACTCATAACAGCTACATTAATTTTGAATTTTACAACTAAACTTTAGTTAAGGTTTCCTTTTGTTTCCACCTTGAAAGACAGTTCTGTTCAAAGACCATTGAGGGTGTTGAGAACAAAGACAGACTCTGAGCTCCCCTAAAAGGTGCTTTATCTACACATTTAGAGGAGAACAAAAGGGGAGAGGAGAGGGAAGGACGAGGAGGTTTATGGAACTCACTACTGGCTCTTTTAATAAATATATATATTTTATTGATTTTTTACAGAGAGGAAGGGAGAAGGAGAGGGATAGAGAGTTAGAAACATCGATGAGAGAGAAACATCGATTCAGCTGCTTTCCTGCACACCCCCTACTGGGGATGTGCCCGCAACCAAGGTACATGCCCTTGACTGGAATCGAACCTGGGACCCTTCAGTCCGTAGGCTGACACTCTATCCACTGAGCCAAACCAGTCAGGGCACGCTACTGGCTCTTGAATCATTTAGTAATGCCAATGAGAAACAGGCAGGTCTTAGAACTTGAGAATTCATGTTCAAGGAGCTGTTCTATATTGGGGCTGGTTTCCTCGTGGTTTTATACATTCTTTGTTTATGTGTGTCTGGTAGTAGAGTGATAGCCAGGAGACCGGCTCTTGTTCCTAGTTGCAGGGCCCTCCACCCTGGGTGGAGGTTCTATCCTCCTCATCTACTCATGGGGCCTTTCCACCTCTTCCTCTGTACTCTGGGCCTTCTGCCTTAACACGTTCTTATTTAGCACGGCATACACTGTACTTTTTTTTTTCTAGGTACCCTCTCCCCCCCAACCTATAATTAACATGTTTCATTAGTGCTTTTCTCTGCCATAGTTTTAAGTAGTTTAGAGAAGTTAATACATATATCTATCTACCCTAAAAGAAAAAATACACAGTCCATCAAAGAAGTTACACACACACACACACACACACACACACACACACAGTGTATAGGTTCATGTATGTATCTCTCAAAGAAAAAAAACAAAACACTTCATTTATGGATCAGGAAACTTGAGAACCTGAGGCTAAATGCACTACCAAAGGACACAGCTAGATAAGGATACACTTGGAATTTGAATCCAGGTAGAGTAGACCTCTGACCTTACTGGTTTGAACAATGAACAGTTTACTTACTACCAAATAGTGGATGAAATACGCCTGAGGAATAGTACATGGAAGAAAAGAGTTCCTGTAGAATTCCTATTCTGTTTTTAAGATTCACTCTCTCGTCGTTCAGAATATATCTTAGATCCTTAAAACCACACAAGTGAGTTAAATGTATAAATTTGTCCCTAGGAAATGAATGCTCGGGAATAAGTCTGGTGCCTACTTGGGGGTTCAACAAACGCTGAAAAGAAAAGTAACATGGCACATGCTGTACATTCACTTGTCAAATTCTTTTACTCTGTGACTGTAGGAAATACCTGCTCAAATGTTTGTCTCATTGGCAGCTAAACATTACAACACGCCCGGAAGCTCCTCAGAGAACTTCATTCATGGAAATGGTCTGTTAAAATGAAGAAGCTTTAGTTACTACAATAAAAGCACAAGCCGCAAACACCTGGCTTTTAATGATGGGATTTATCAATACCACTAGGAGTTAGGTAGGATTAGGTGTATCACTCTGAGAAAGAACTAATTTTCTAGGCAGAAATTAGCAGAAGATTCTTTTTTTTCACTGTAAATGATGTTGCTTTTTACACAGGAACACAAATTCACAAAGTATGAATAAAATGAGTAGGTTTTATGGCTTCAGCTCTCTTTACTTATCCCAAGAACTTCATAAAGATAATTTACATAGACCCCTACTTGTAGGCAAGATTAATGAGCAGGAATTCTTTACATAGGAAACATGACATGTGAGTGGTATTTGTATATATTCCTTATTAAATGTTGTACTCAATATATGTTTATTGAAAGTCTATTTTGTGTTAATCTATGTGGAAGAAACACTGAAGATGTCTACCCTCAAGGAGCTTACACCATGGATGGGGAGAGGGGCCTTACAACAATAGAAAGATGGCACTGCAGAGGGCACATGATAGTAAATAATGAATGAGAGAGAGAGAGAGAGAGAGAGAGAGAGAGAGAGGATATTGAAAGGTGGCCTGGCCCAGAAGACTTCTTGTAGGACAGGGAATTTGATTTGAGGCCTAAAAGAGAATAAAATACGAATAAGAAGAACACAGTAAGGAAGACATTCTTCTGAGAAAAAATTTACAGAAAGTCATAGAAGTGAATAGAGTAAATCTAACATCATCTTCAAGGGAGAAGTGGAAGAGATTAATATAAAGTCAAGTTATGGAAGGGTTGTAGGCCAGGCTAAGGAGTGTAAACTTTACTTTAAATGTGATTGGAAACCACTGAAGATTTCTGAGAAGAACAGAACATGCTAGAAGTAGTATTTTATGAAAATCAAGTCATGTTGAAAGCAGAAAGGCATATTAGGAAGCTTTAGTAATAATCTTGGACTAAAAGTGGGCCTATATTAAGATGGTAATGTAGAAATAGAAAATCATTTTTAAAAAGATGTCCAGAAGGAGACTAGACTTTGGGTGGTGAGCACACAATGGAACATACACATGATGTATTATAAAGTTCTACACCTGAAATTTATATGTTACTAGAGGCCTGGTGCATGGATTCGTGCATCGGTGGTGTCCCTCAACCTGGCCTGCAGGGATCGGGCTGAAACCAGCTCTCCGACATCCCCTGAGGGGTCCCAGATTGCGAGAGGGCACAGGCCAGGCTGAGGGATCCCACCGGTGCACGATTGCGGCTGGGGAGGGACCATGGGAGGGCTCCAGGGAGTGTCCGGCCCATCTCACTCAGTCCCCATCAGCTGAACCCCAGCATCAAGCTAACCCACTGGTCAGAGAGTCTGCCTCCTGGTGGTCAGTGGACATCAGAGCAATCGGTTGAACAGTCGAATGAACGGTTGGACACATAGCATATTAGGCTTTTATTATATAGGATTAATCAATGTTATTTCAATACATTTAATTAAAAAAGAAGGATGTTTATAGGATTTTATTAAATAAGAATGCTAAATAAAATAAAATATTTAAAGACAAACATGATTCTGAGATAAGACCAGGGAACAGTGAATATTGCATTATTGACAGAATTGTTGAAGGTAGGAGAGCAATCCAATTTTGGGGAGATAACAAATTCAGATTTGATACATGTTTGGTTAAGGTAACAGTAGAATATACATGTCTTCCTAAAACACTACATGCTGCTTTTGTACATGTATTGACTATTCACATTTACTCTTTTAAGGAGACTTTGGGGAATCCTTTTTTAAAAAGAAGATATTTTTATATAAATCATAAAGTTTGGTTTCTTTTGTTGGATTTTTGAAAGCAGCATTGACTCGAAATGTTAACAGATTGCCCTCTGTAAGAGCTAGGAAAAACTTCCTGATGCATCCTTCCTTTATTTCCCCACGGCCCAAAGTCATTACTAACCAGTACACTGCGGCTCTGGTTCGCAAACTCTGCTTTATATTGGAATCACTTGGGGTGTTTAAAAAACTGTACTGATGCCTGAGCTCCATTCCAAGGCGTTGTGCTTTAATTGGTTTGGGATGTGCCCCGGATATTGGGATTTTTCAAAGCTTCCCAGGAAATTCTAATGTGCAGCAAGATTTGAGAACCATTAATTCACATCTAATCACCATGGAGGAAAAATATTTTCCTGTGGGCTAAAGTCTAAAAGTAATCAGGATGAACTGAATGAGTATTGAAAGTAAGTTTAAGATATATGATCCTTATCTCTGTTTAATTCCCGGTTTGCTCATTTTTTCAAAGATATAATAGGGGAAGAACACTGGGCACTGGAGGCAGCCCAGACATCAGAGAATTTGAGAGACAGAGGCTGCTAATTCTCCAGACCTCCAGGCGCTTGGTGGCACCCAGGGGAATGAGATGGGAAGAGTTATGACAAGGAATTGGGCTTCTGGAGGTGAAGCCCTCCTCCACCCAAATGCCCAGGAGCTCGAACCTAACCCCCAACCATGGTGGGTCCATAATTCCACTACTGAGACACTCAAGATTTTTCTGTGTTGCATTTCCCCCCTTTACCTGTTGAAAACAAAGATAATAGAAAATCTACAGACGAAAAATGCCTAGCTATATTTTATACTTTATTCAATTTTCTATATTGTTTCCAGGTAAATGGGATATCAGATAATTTGCCATAATATCAAAAGCCCTTTGGACTTCTATCTGTTAAATAGAGTAGAGAAGAAAGGCACCTGTGGAGAACAATGATAAATCACCACTGATCTAATTGAGATAAAGTTGGTTGCCCCAATGATCATTGTAACTTTCTGAACAAAATAGAATTAAAAATGCAGAACAGTGTAATGTGTAGGCTAAGTCTAATGAAAACATACCACAATGTCTTACATACACCATCAAAGCATAATCAACAGTACCACAATTTTACTAAGAATTCTGCTTATTCAGCAGGAATAAAAAGTTTAAATATAATTATTGTAGGTTCAGTTCTGGCTAAGTTTACAAGATGATAAATGCTACATTCCAACAGGAAATGTGAGGTCACCTGTGTGGTTTGCTTAAATTACTCTTCCAAATAAGATTATAATTAGACTAGAGGCCCGGTGCACAAAAATTTGTGCACTGGGGGGGGGGGGGGTCCCTCAGCCCGGCCTATGCCCTCTTGCAGTCTGGGAAACCTCAGAGGATGTCCACCTGCTGGCTTAGGCCCTTTCCCTGGGGGATCGGGTCCAAGCTGGCAGTCAGACATCCCTCTGGCAGCCCGGCAGCCCTCGGGGGATGTCCACTTACCAGCAGGGAGCAGACCTAAGCTGCAGTTGGACATCCTTAGTGCTGCTGAGGAGGCAGGAGAGGCTCCCGCCATCAACGCTGTGCTGGCAGCCATCAGCCTGGCTTGTGGCTCCTGCATTGAGCAACTGCCCTCTGGTGGTCAGTGTGTGTCATAGTGACCAGTCATTCCCAGTCGTTCTGCTGTTAGGGTCAATTTGCATATTACCCTTTTATTATATTGGATAGAGGCCTGGTGCAGGGGTGGGGGCCAGCTGGTTTGCCCTGAAGGGTGTCCTGGATCAGGGTGGGGGTCCTGCTTGGGTGCCTGGCCAGCCTGGGTGAGGGGCTGATGGCTGTTTGAATCTGGTCACACCCCCTTCAGGGCAGGGGTCCCCACTGGGATGCCTGGCCAGCTTGGGTGAGGGACTGATGGCTGTTTGCAGGCTGGTCAAGCCCCCCCCCCCCCTAGTGGGGAATCTCACTCCATGGAGGTTTGGCCAGCCTGGGTGAGGGGCTGATGGCTGTTTTCAGGCTGGCCACACCCCCTTTAGGGTGGGGGGTCCCCACTGGGGTGCCTGGCCAGTCTGGGTGTGGGGCTGAGGGCCGTTTTCAGGCTGGCCAAGCCCCCCGGTGACGGAAGCTCCCAGCCTCTCCTTTTTTTCTTTTTCTTTTTTATTCTGGGATTTATTTACCTTCTATAATTGAAACTTTGTAGCCTTGAGAGGAGCTCAGAGCTGGCCAGGACGGGCGGGAAGCTTGGCTTCCTCCATCGCCAAGGACAACCCAAGCCTCCTGCTCACTCCAGCTCCGTGGCCACGGCTGGCTGAAAGCAGGTATCTGGGATTTATTTAGCTTCTATAATTGAAACTTTGTTGCCTTTTGTGGAGGCCACAGCCGGCCGCGGCAGGCAGGAAGCTTGACTTCCTCCATCACTGGAGCAACCAAACCTCCTGCTCGCTCCAGCTCCGTGGCTGCCAGCTGCCATCTTGGTTGGGTTAATTTGCATATAGTTGCTCTGATTGGCTGGTGGGCATGGCTTAAGGCATAGCAAAGGTACGGTCAATTTGCATGTTTTTCTTTTATTAGTGTAGATTAGGAGGTTAGACATTATAGGAGACTATTGGGAGACCTGCTTTATCCAAGGGTGGGTCCTGAACCGTCCTCTGGAAAGGCACAGGTGCGCCTGCCTGTAGATTCTCCTCCAGCCGTGGAATTGCATTCATCTTGACCACGGTGCTGCCTGGAGCATGGTGAGAACTGAGAAAATGAAAAGTGGAGATAGAGCCCAGATCCCAGGAGGAAAGGAAATGTAAGTGACCGGCCAGAAAAATTGCTTTCATTCTCAGAAAAAGAATGCTGGTGAGAGATCACCTGTGACTGGCTACCAAGAAGAACCAATGAAGGTCTCAATGAGAGAATAAATGGTGTCAGCCAAGACAGATCTTTCCTGTTTCCTTATTTCTCCTTCAAATCACATGCCTCTGCTGGTAATGAACCTCTCTAGCAGTCGGCCTGAAGAGAGGGAACTGGTCATGTCCCCTCTTCCTTTCCTAGGAGGTCCAAACTTAGGGAGAGGAAGCTTAACCTTTAAGATGACAAGTTTTTAGCTATTTTACTAGATAGAACATATTAGTTACTAAACCAGGACTATGACTTTGCCTAGAAGTGACTAAAAACTCTTTGTTACCTATAAATGACCAGCAAAATTGGGAACTTGCCCTAAATTTTTCCAAGGTCAGGGAAATACCTAGTCAGTGGGAAAGATGAAATTGATTTTGATTAGATATCATGAGTTCTGCTTCCTCAATTCTAGGGCTTTACTGGCCTGTTATACTGCAGGACAGTTGCTGCTACCAAAAGATGAATCCCACAAAAGGAAATTACCCACGGGCGACGCACTTGAAGGAATTATAGCAGTATTTGAACACTCCTCCCTACCCATTTTCCACTGGCTCCAGAGAAAAGTAAAGCAGATACCCACGACCCATTTATCTCCATGCTGGGCTCGGTAACCTCTGAGGGCCAGTTGACTCGGACAAGCTTCATATGCCATTAGAAAGCTGGCTTTACGTAATACCAGCTGTCTTAGAACGGGTGGCATTCTTTTCCCTTTTTCTTAATATACAAGTCAGAATGTCCATTTAAAAGAATCTTCTCTTAAGGCGACAGTGAGAAAATTTAGGAAACAACCAGACATGAGGAAATGATTTTGACCATCTAATAAATATGGGTCTAGTCTCTAAGGGAAACAGATGACTCCAATGTTGAGACTTTTGAGTCAGGTAGGTGAGCAGTTGACCCGTGGCAGAGCAGTGCGGACGATGTCTGTGGGCCATCATACTTCCTACCCTGCTAAATAAACACAGTCCTGGAGGTAGGGAGAGCAAAAAAGAGGGACTATTCAACATAGGAGAGGTGAACCCGAATTTTGAAAACGGAACCTTATTATTATTTTTAATTTAAGAGATGAGACATTTCTGAGTACATTCTGGATCCTTTAATTAATTAATTAATCACATTTTAAAATGAAATTTATTGGGGTGACATTGGTTAATAGGATCATATAGGTTTCAAATGTACATTTTGATGACACATGATCTGCATATTGCATTATGTGCTCACCACCCAAAGTCAAACCATTTTCCTCCGTCTGAATTTGTTTTAAACCTCATTCATCTGATCCATAGTTTAGTTTTGTCTCTCAGTACTCTTGCCTTCCTGTTCCACAGGTTCAAAAGTGCATGTTATTAAAAAAAAAATAAGAAGAGTGCATGCTATTGTACCTTTAAAAGGCTCTGGGGATGTCCTCAATACCATTCTCTTTTAAAATTGTTTTCACTAACCTGGGAATATAATACGAAGGTAAATCATTCTGAAGGTGAAGTTTTGTCCACAATTTTATTACTCCCATATCTTATTTGACAAATAGTATCTTTATTGAAAAGACCAATTAACTCAGATAGAAAGTCTAAACACACCTTTAAAAAATGGTTTTATTGATTTCAGAGAGGAAGGGAGAAAGAGAGAGAGAGATAGAAACATCAATGATGAGAAAGAATCATTGATTGGCTGCTTCCTGCACGCCCCACACTGAGGTTCCAACCTGTAACCCAGGCATGTGCCCTGACCAGGAATTGAACTGTGACCTCCTGCTTCATGGGTCAATGCTCAACCACTGAGCCACACTGGCCAGGCTGCATCTTTTTTTTTTTATTGTCCTGGAAATCTGGAATTAACCTCAGGCCTGACTTAACCTAAAGCTTATTACTGAAATTCCTAATTACCATTTCAATTTTATCATTATGGACAATCTATAAATCATTTAATTTAAATTAGCTCTGTAAATGCCATTCTATTTCTATTGCAAAATCTCATTTATTAAATATTTTAAATTTCAGATGTTTGACCAGACACTTTCATATACAGTAATACCTTTTTTTTCAAGGTACCTTTCTTCAAAACTTCTATCAGAAAAATTTTGGATAGTTTGTACTGATCTTTGATATACACAGAGTATTAGCTGGCATCATCATAAATTATGGTCAAGTACTTTTGAGCCTTCACCCACTTAACAACCTTGATATAAAGCAAAGTATAATAAATTTCCCCTTGACTCTGGTGTATATTTTTACATGAATTTTATAGTCAACTTTTATTATACTAGATTTATATCAACTTTTAGGAATGTATTTATTAATAAGATATCCATTAAAAACCTTTTATACTTTAAAAACATTACCCACACTCATAATTTTACTGAAATACATAAATATAATAATTTCATTGATTTTTTTTCATGTCATAGATTTTTTTAAAGCCAATATGTATTGTTTTCTTTGGGCTTAGATTTCCTTATAATTCTCTTTGCACCCCTTATATCACCTCCTCCACCCACCTCCAGGTTAACCCATATTAATAACTTAGTATGAATCACTCCAATGAATCCATTGCACCGATAAGCAATTTTCTTTGCACTCACATAATACTGCACTTTCAAAGATACATATACAGGATTTCAAGATACCAGGATTCCTCTTTCTCCAAAAATATGATTTTCTTGATTTATCACTCAATAATATCTCTTGAAAATTTCTCTAAATCATCTGACATATCTTTTGGTTATTTACAATAGCCACATAATGTTCCGTTATATGATGTATTTCTCAGCTATTTGTCTATTGATGAACATTTATTCTGTTTCCATGTTTAAACTCTTCTGATAAATGTTGTAATAACCATTTCTGTAAGCATGCTCTCACAAACTAGCATTTATGTCTATGGGATAGATTCAAAAGGGTATTTGTAGTTAAAGGGTATTTGTAGTTTTAATTTTAATAGAGCTCCATATTGCTTTCTCTAAAGGCCGAATTACATCAAATTTCTAGTAATGCATGGGAGTCCACCTTTCCCCACATCTACCTGTAGCTCTATTCAATTTTTTTTCCTGAGCTCATAGTGAAATATGGTATCTCACTGTCACTTTAATGTGTATTTCCTGAGTACTAGTAGATTTGCACCTTTTATTAAGTAGCTATTGTCCATTGGGATTATTTTCTGTCAATTGTTTTATATTTTACCCATCCCCCCATTCAATTATGTGTGTCTGTGTGTATTTGCCACATGTGAATAAATGATAAAAGTTCTTTATATATTATAGAAAGTATCTTTGTATTTAACTGATTTTATTTTGTTCAACTTTTGGTTATTGTATTTTGGCTACATTTTTTAAGCAGCCAAATTTGGTAACTGCATAAAATGACAAAAAGACAGTAAAAATTATCTATAATATCAACATCTTTCCCCCCATTTTTTGAAATAATAAGAGTCTCTCCCTTTGACCTCTGAATCCTATGCTTCAGAAATAATTACAATAAATATTTTGGGATGTAGACTTCCAGTTTTTAATTTATGCATATAGAAATATACCTACGTCTTTATTGTGAAGAGGTGATATTATGAAATGTCAGCATTTTTTTGGCCCCTTCAATTCCTTAGTTTACCCACACCCTCATTTCTTCTAAACATACACAAGTTTATAACAGAAATGACAGGTTTGAAAAGTACTTGTCCATTTATTTTTCCTTTGACATAGGAAGAGAGATAATTACTTTTCCTGACCTGAGATTTAAACAAAAAGGATCAGAAAAGAAGTAAGATTATTAGGCTTGACTGTAGATCTTTGAGAAATTGGCCTTGAATTCTGGTTCCTTCCCTTTAGGTCAAAAACCCTTGTGAGGTGATAAAACCCTCAGACGTTTGGTGATTTGAGGACAGTGCATCAGCATCACCAGCAGAGGTGTGGGAACCACACACAAGTGGCAGTAATAGGAAGGCTCTCATCTCTCACATAAACAGCCCAGTGGTACCCGGTGGAGGGCAGCAGTGACTTAGGGAGGAAGAAGCCTCCCTGGATTGCTACTGCTTAGTGGGGCGAGGCTCTTATGGACACCGAGTTAGTGACAAAGGCCCTCCAATCAGTTTCTCAAGCAGTTGAGACCTTGGCTGCAGATACAGGAAGTCCTCAATGTCATCAGTGGGTTCTTGGAACTGCCACGGAACGATGTATAACTGATTTTATCACAGGCTAATTGATATAAACAACAGTTAAGTTCCTACAGCATCTCATTAACGTTATAACAAAACAATGTTGAATGAAACAACATTATTGGAGGGCTCACTGTATTTCTGAAGGAAATCAGAAAGAAGAAAACAACAGAGGCCAAATGATGGCCTGGGGCAGGCTCGTGTCCCTTCTCCTGAGGCAGCTTTGGCAGGTGTTTAAAGGACTGTGGTCACACAGTAGCAAGTGGATACATGAATAATAATATTGCCCCATTTAAAGCCTCTGGACTAGTGGGCATATAGAAAGAAAAAATAGAAAATTATTGAACTTCACTAGCATTCAAAGAAATTAAAATCTAAACAATGAAATATACCACTCTTCCTGGTTCAAATAGGCAGACACTGAGCAAAGATCCTATTCAATGCTTTCAAGAGCCAGCTATTATTTTATACTGCTGCTACATATCTACATTGGTATAACTTTTCTTGATGGCGATTTGAGAATATATAAAAAGAGTCTCATGTAATAATGTTATTGCTTGGAATTTAAGAAATTAATAATGAAGAAACACAAAGACTTATCTCCCCAGAGAGATTAATTACATTATTTTTCATAGCAAAAATTAGAAATAACCTAAAAGGATTATAATAATATGATATTTTCAAATTGACCCAAGACATTATTTGACAAAGGAGGCAAGAGCATATAATGGAGTCAGGACAGCCTCTCCAATAAACAGTGTTGGGAAAATTGGACAGATACATGCAAAAAAAAGAAACTCGACCACCAACCTACATCATACACAAAAATAAATTCAAAAATGGATAAAAGACTTAAATGTAAGACAAGAAATCCTAGAAGAAACCATAGGCAGCAAAATCTCAGCCCTCTCCCATAGCAACATGTTTACAGATCTATCTCCTTGTGCAAAGGAAACTAAGGAGAAAATAGACAAATGGCACTACATTAAAATAAAAAGCTTCTGCACAGCAGAAGAAACCATCAACAAAATGAAAAGGGAGCCCACTGTATGGGAGAACATATTTGGCAATGATACATCTGATAATATCCAAAATATATAAGGAATTCATACAACTTGACAAAAGGAAGATAGTGCTCACTTCAGCAGCACATATACTAAAAATTGGAATGATACAGAGAAGATTAGCATGGCCCCTGCACAAGGATGACATGCACATTTGTGAAGCATTCCATATTTAAACAACAACAACAACAAAAATAAAAGAAAGACAAACAATCCAGTTAAAAAATGGGCAAAGGGCCTAAATAGATACTTCTCCAAAAGTGACATACAGATGGCCAAGAGACATATGAAAAAATGCTCAAAGTCACTGATCATCAAAGAGATGCAAATTAAAGTGACAATGAGGTATCACCTCACACCTGTCAGAATGGTTCCATCAACAAATTAATAAATGACAAGTGTTGTTGAGGATGTGGAGAAAAGGAAACCCTAATACGCTGCTGGTGGGTATGCAGACTGGTGCAGCCATTATGGACAACAATATGGAGTTTCCTCAAAAAATTAAATATGGAACTGCCATTCGACCCAGTGATCCCACTTCTAGGAATATATCCTAAGATACCCGAAATACCAATCAGAAAGAATGTATGCACCCCTGTGTTCATAGAAGCACGGTTTACAATAGCCAAGGTCTGGAAACAGCCCAAGTGCCCATCAGTAGATGAGTGGATAAAAAAGCTGTGGTACATTTATACCATGGAATACTATACAGCAGTAAAAAAAGAAGGATTTCTTTCTTTTTGAGACAGCATGGAGGGACCTGGAGAATATTATGCTAAATGAAATAAGCCAGTCAGAGAAAGTTAAGTATCACATGATCTCACTCATATGTGGAATCTAATGAACAAAATAAACTGATGAACAAAATAGATCCAGAGACATAGAAGCATGGAACAGACTGTGGAATCTCAGAGGGAAGGCAGGGGAGGGTGGGTCCGTTGGAAAAGATTAACCAAAGACCTTATATGCATACTAGAGGCCTGGTGCATGAATTCATGCATGGTGGGGTCCCTCGGCCTGGCCAGTGATTGGGGCCATGGGAGCTGGTGGCCTGGGGCGGGGGGTGGGGGAGGGACCACGAGAGGTTGGCCGTCCCTGATCAGAGCTATTGGGGCTGGTTGGCCAGGGGGCAGGCGAGGGACCGCAGGAGGTTGGCTGGCCAGAGGGAGGGATCGCGGGAGGTTGGCTCTGGGAGCGCACTGACCACCAGGTGGCAGCTCCTGCATTGAGCGTCTGCCCCCTGGTGATCAGTGGTGTCATAGTGACAGGTCGACCAGTTGTTCATTCGTTTGGTTGTTCAGTCACTTAGGCTTTTACATATATAGATATACATAACCCATAGACACAGACAATAGGGTGGTGAAGGCCTGGGGCAGGGGGCAGGGGGCAGGCTAGAAGGGGTCAATGGGGGGAAAAAGGAGGATTTATGTAATACTTTCAACAATAAAGATTAAAAAGAAAAAAGAAGTGATACCACTCTCTACTCCTGTGAGTAGAGTATAATGGTTTCCATTGTTTGATGTCTTTGCTATTAGTGAAATTAAAAAGTTGTTAAATACAAAAGACATAATAATAAATATGATATTTTCCTTTTACATTTCCTCATAGTTTCATAACTTATTCTAATAAGCATATTTATTTTATAGAGAAAAATAATAATTAAAAAATTTAAAAAATCATCAAGCAGTTCAGGTGTTAATATAAAAGTGCAATTAAATATGATCACTTCTGAATCACATGGCCGTGACCTGAATGACTAATGTATGTCCACTGCCAATACAAGATGAAAACACTGTTCTTCAGGACATTGCAGTATTTGTTTAGAAGGACATGTCATATAATACATTTAATTTTAGTAATCACAACAACATTGGAGAAATTTTTTACCCACCCAATTTTCCATCCACAAAATTGCCCCATATTAACTGTCTAGAACATTCAGATGCAACCAAAAAATGTTTCTTTTCTAATAGATTTAGAAAATGTTTTTGGATTTCACATGAACTTTCTACATTCAAAAAAAAATATTTTTATTGATTTCAGAGAGGAAGGGAAAGGGAGAGATAGAAACATCAATGATAAGAGAGAATCATTGATTGGTTGCCTTCTGCATGCCCCACACTGGGGATCGACCCCACAACTCGGGCATATTCCCTGACCAGGAATCAAACGGTGACCTCCTGGTTCATAGGTCAATGCTCAAAAATTCTGGTTGGGTTCTACATTTAAAGAAAACAAAAAAAAATTAGTTATAATCTTATGAAAAGAGTGGAGGAAGGACTGAGAGAGGGAGAACCTAACTTGATATTTAAAAGAAACATAAATAGGAGAAGGACTTGTAAGGAGTATAGCTATTTTAATTATCTTGATTTTTACTTTAAAAATCATGATAGGTTCTGATCCTAAAATGGCATATAATTATTTGTATTTCATAGGAATAATGCCTTAATAAATTATCTGAGTAAAGCTACTTATAATGTTGTCATGCTTAAGAAAGTATTCACAAATCTTTGTCATTTTTCAGTTCATCCCTAAATATTTCTCAAATCCTCTTTCCTCTTTCCATTTTTTCCATTTCCACTAGTCCAGGCTACCATTATCTTATTTGATCAGCTACCATAGCTCTAAGTGGTTTCTGTGCACTCACTGGATACCATCATGAATTCATTCTTTGCGATGCATACAGACTGGTGCTTTTAACTAACAAATCCAATCAATTCAACTTCCTGCTCAAAATTCTTAAATCATTCACCTTACTCTGAAGATATAGGCAGAATCGATCGACATGACCTATCAGGCCCAACATCTCTACACTTTTTGTTGTTCTCTCTCCTCTTTGGCCACCGGTCTTGTTTAAGTTTCCTCATACTCACCATGCTCCCTCCTATTACTGGGCCTTAGCACATGCTGATTCCTTTGTATACAACCCTCTTCCATTCATCTTTCAGATTTCATTCAAATGTTACTCCCCTCCCCCACCCCAGCCTCCTTCAAAAACTTTCATCACACATATCCTTCTAGTTTATTGCGCTGCTTATGGTTGTAACCTTACTTTTGTTTGCAATTAATTCCTATCTTTACAGACTGCAAGTTCCATGAGGGCAAAGCCCCCTAGTTTTGTGACTATGGACAAGTTACTTGATGCCAAAGAAAGGTTCTTTCAGCTTCATTTTCCTTGTGAGCAGAAGGTCTTATTTTATAGCCTTCCTTGTAATTAGTTGTGACTGAGTTTTGGGAGTGGAACACGAGTGAAAGTGATGTGATCCGTTAATCTTATAAGACAGATAGTGTCTGAATCCCAGTATGACCACATGGAAGATTGCTCAACTAATATGCTTGAATTGGACTGTGATGTGAGATAAATACAAACTTTCATCATGTTAAACTACGGGGATTTGTGGTTTGTTTATCAGAGCAGATGATACTAGTATATATTTGTTGACATTTCTTTCAGAAAAATAGGTACAAATAACGTTTATTGTATAGGGCTAAGGACAAAAGGGGCCACATGCTAACCATACAAGCTCAGGGAAGGCCTGCATGGAAGTCTTGCAAACTCTAAGACCTAAAGTAACTATAAGGATGGTCTGAAATTAAAACATTAACTAAAAACAGTTACGGTGGGTAGTCATGTCCTAGGCAGGTATCTTCCCTGACAAAGTCAATCTTTACCTTAAAGGAGTCTACTGCCATTTTGTCTAAGATAACATATCCTTGAAATGTCAGGGTAACTTGTAACTTCCCTTTTTTCCAGACCCCTCAGGGCACAACCAAATGCCCTGGGTGCCAGGACAGATACCACAATTCCTCCATTGTTATTGTCATCATGTTAATTGTTGGCTGTTAACTATCCTGTACCCACCTAAGTAAAAGAAGTATGTGTCTATCGTTTTTTACTCTTTATCCAATCCCAGAGGATTCCCTGCTTTGCTTTCTCCTGCCTCCCTAATCTATCACCAATGGATTTCATGTAACCCACCTACGTCTCCTCCTTTGATTATAATGTATAAAAATAAATTAAAAACCCGCCATTCTCCAGAGCATTATCCCAATCCGTCGAGATTCTGCTTCCCAGCAATTGTCAAATAAACTCACAAAAATTCTTTACAGGCTTGAATGTTTTTATGTTAACAGGGCTTTTCTGGAAATTAAAATAATGTGAGCACAATGCTTTGCATATGGTAATTATTCAACAGATATTATCATCTTTGTCATTTTTATCATTTTATTTTAACTCTTTCCTGCTGCCTGGAAAATGCATTTCTCTTTCTCTTTTGTTTTTTCTTACTTTCATAGTGAGAGTAGTTTTTGGTAGAATTGGAATACCTCCTTGTTCATTTGAACTGTTAACAGCATTCCTATGGTTTTTAAGGGATTTTAAGGGACTTCTCTTTTGATAGAGCCCACGAAGGAGGTTTCAATGATGACTATAGTAGTTTGATTCTTCAAATAATCACTCCCCCCCCGCCGGCCCCCCATTCTGCAAAATAGATATTTCCTTCTTTATATAATTTCTAAGTGAGTTCTGGTTTGGAATTAAGGGTCACAAAAGGATGAGTTAATTTTCCATGGAAACATAACCAAGTGGCATTAAAGCTTGAGAACAGCTACAGAGGAAAGCCACTTTCCATAACATTTAACAACAATATTTGGGTTACACTGGCCTTGTGCCTTGTTTCTTTTTCTGCCTAGAGATTTGACGTTTGCATTGTTCTATTATATGAACATTCCTGAAATCTCACTTGGGTTTTTGAACTCTATGTATATTTTACTTTGTCTCTCAAGCAAACCTGAACTGTCAGGATTTATCCACCACACTTTTTTTTTTCCTCTCCCAGTGACTGATAGTCATGAATGTGAGCAGAGTAAATAAACACCCACCTGTTGAATCTTATTTGCAGATTGTGCTTGCCTTCTGCACCTGGAAACACATCATTCCAAAGCTTTTGCTGGTTTGTGACTTTATAAAAACCTCATACAATGATAATCTTTATTATAATACTTTGGCTCTAAGTAATTTAAGTCTTAAATTCAGGAAGAATGACATTAGATAATGGGTGAGTTTTAATTTCTTCTTTTTCTTTTTTTCCCCAGATCCTCAGGCTGCTAGGTTCTAATTAAGCTATCTTTTATATTAGGGATTAATCTAAGCCATTTTGCTTCTAGTATTTTCCGAACATTTTTGGAAATTTTGCAGTGATTTTAGTCTTACAAATTTTTATGGGTCATGTAATTATAAGATTAATGATGGTGTGATAATCATAATTAAAGTTTATTGATCACTTTCTATGTGTCAGGCACTATGCAAAGGGCTTTGACTGCATTAGCTTGTTTAATGTAAAAGGGCCAACACAAATTGCATCCATTCCAAACAATCAAATTCATTTTAATGCAACATTTACTGAACATTTCCTAGCAGTCATGTGCCAGTCAACAAAAGGAAAGTAGAAGGTCACAAACATGATTCCTGTGCAAATTGCTCCAAAGCTAATGATCTTTTCTGATTGTATTCTTTGTTTGCTTCTATTTCAGAGAAAAAAAACAAAATAAATTCAGGTCTCAAGGTCACACAACTTTTAAGGGCTGGAAGTGGGAGTCAAATTCATTTTAGCATGTACCTTTTCAGACATGTTGACTTCTGCCTTCTATATATTTATAAAAAATAGCATCAGAGTGTGCGTTCTATTTTGTAGTTTCAGTCAACATATGTTTCACATATCTTTTAAAAAAACTATATTTTTATTGATTTCAGAGAGGAAGTAAGAGAGAGAGAGAGAGAGATTAATGCTGAGAAAGAATCATTGATTGGCTGCTTCCTGCATGCCCCACACTGGGGATAGAGGCCACAACTCAGGCATGTGCCCTGACCGGGAGTCGAACTGTGACGCTCAACCACTGAGCCATGCTGGCCAGGCTCAAATATCTTTTCATTTCAGCAATATGCTTCACAAAAAGCCTCTTAAGTAATTCACACAGAAAACACTCTCTATTCAAACACATTAATTTTTTTTATCAATAAAACTTTCATCTTTTTAGTTAAATCTTTTTTTTAAGATATTTAAAATTGACTTTTAGAAAGAAAGGAAGGGAGAGGGAGAGAGAGAGAAACATCAATGTGAGTGAAATATCGATCAACTGCCTCCTGCACACCCCTCACCAGGGATCAGTCTGAAACCCTGGCATGTGCCCTGATCAGGAATTGAACCAGTAGGCCACCTTTTGGTGCAAAGGATGACACCCAACCAACTGAGCCTCACGGGCCAGGGTTTTAGTTAAATCTTTAAAAAATTGTTTGTTTGGAGGGTAGTTTTCTAAATAAACCAATCTTCTTGGGCCCTCTGAACAGTGTCTAGTTCAGTAAACATGTGCTGCCCATGTGAGTCGTAGCACCCTAAGGACTTTTTGGAAGGAACAAATGCTTTAATCTGTAAAAGATCATTTAATAAGCTAAAGTAATTACTTACAGTTATACACATGGAAATGTCAGTTACTTCACAATGCCTCCTGCTACAAAAGGATTATTTTTTTCCAATTCATATTTTACAATTTATTTATTTGTTGTCTCAAAAGGATTATTTATAGAGAAAAAAATGGCAGCCAAATTGGCAGCAGTGTTGTGTACCTCCTCTTAGGGCTAGGCCAGAAAAACAACTAAATCAGTGAACATCTACCCTGAATTAACAAATTAGACACAGCTGAGGAGACAATTTTCAATAAGGAAGGGCAGAGGATGCCTAGACAATGCCGCTTGCCAGCCATAACCCACATGGAGCAACCACCATGCCTCGGCAGTGAGTGGCGCAGTACCTCCCAGCAGGATCCCAGACATCTGCAGGGAGCACGTGCTGTGAGAGTGAACTCCCACATCAGGCCTCCTCACCAGCCCGCTGGGACCCAATGTCCTAGAATCTGGCTCCAAGACCCTGCAGTGAGTGCAAGCCAGGAGGAACCCTATGCCCCACCCCTTCCTCATGGCCCCAGAACTGTGCTGCTAGCCTGGCCAAAAGCCACCCGGCACCTGCTCCACCCCCAGCACTGGGACCTGCTGCCAGGGCAACCCGGAGCAACCCAGAGCATGCCACAGGGGAGCGCTAACTGTGAAACCCAGAGCAACCCACGCCCACTCCACCCTGAGCCCAGGACAACCTGGAGTAACCCAGCATGTGAGCCGAACTCAGGCCACACGGGAGCTTGGACTAAGCAACCCAGGGCAACCTGCTCCTGCTCCACACTGAGAAGAGGTGAATTGGAGCAACCCAGTGCACATCTCACTCCAGGCTATAAGAAAGTGGGGACTTTGCATCCCAGAGCAACCCTCACCCACTTTTCCCCAGCCACTGGAACAGTCCTGCAGGGGCTATCTGGAGCAACCCAGCACACGCATCACTCCGGGCCATAGAAAAGCACTGCTGGGCTGACCCGGAGCAAGCCAGTGTGTCCAGCTAGGGGCCACAGGACTGTGCCACAAGTGTGCTGCCAGAGGGACCTAGGATGCTACCCTGCAACAGGTGCCAGGTCGCACAGCGAACTGCATGCCAGAGGACTCTGGGTCCTCACAGGGAGTTGCACATAAGAGGAACTGTGCACACACACCCACCACCCTGATCATCTGAATCAGACAACTGAGGGACCAAATCAGTGGGAGAAGGAGATACAACTCAGAGCAGATACAATAAAGGCGTGAGACTCAAGGTAGACCCAGCCTCTGGACTAATGCTTGCCCTGATAGTCTTCAACCTCTCTCAACCCCTAAGCAGGGTGCCCAGGGCAAGAAAGAGACAGAAAAAATGGTGAGACAAAGAAACACCACCCCGCCCCCCCCCCAAGGAATGAAAAGGAGGACTCACCAGAAAAGAAACTAAATGAAATGGAGGCATGCAATATGACAGAAAAAGAATTCAGAGTAAGGGTCATACAGTTCATAAACAGGATGGATGAGAAAATCAACAACTTATGTAAGAATCAAGAGGAAATAAAAAATGATATAACTACAACAACAAAAAAAAACACGAAGGAAGGTTTCAATAGTAGACTAGAAGAAGTGGAAGACCAAATTACTGAGTTAGGAGATAGGGCAGAGAAACACACCCAATCTGAACAGCTATTAGAGAAAAAAAAAATTAGAAAGCAGGAGAGCCTCAGGGAGCTTTGGGATAACATGAAACGAAGTAACATATGAAATATAGGAGTGCTAGAAGGACAAGAAGAGCAGCAAAGTTTAGAAAACCTATTTGAAGAAATAATGACAGAAAAATTCCCTGATTGGGGGAAGAAAATGTCACACAGAGAGTCCCAAACAAGATGAACCCAAAATGATCCACACCAAGACATGTCGTAATTACAATGGCAAGTGTTAACAAAAAAGAGAGAATCTTACAGTCTTCGAGAGAGAGACAGAGTTATTTACAAAGGATCTCCCATTAGATTATCAAATGATTTCTCAACAGAAACACATCAGGCCAGAAGGGAATGGAATGAAGTATACAAAGTGATGCAAAGGAAGGGACTGAATCCAAGAATACTCTATCCAGCAAGGCTATCATTCAAAATTGAAGGGGAAATCAGGAGCTTCGCAGACAAAAAAAAAAAAAAAAGGCTAAGGGAGTTTATCTCTACCAAGCCAGCAATGCAGGAAATGCTAAAGGGACTGTTGTAAAAAGAATAAATAGAAAGGAAGAAGGAACATAAGTATAGAGAATAAAAATGGCTACAAACAAGTACCTATCAATAATAACCTTAAATGTAAATGTACTAAATGCTCCAATCAAAAGACATAGAGTGAAAAAAAAAGACATAGAGTGGCCGAATGGATAAGAAAATATGACCCATATATATGATATCTACAAGACCCACCTCAGAACAAGGGACTCACACAGACTGAAAGTGAAGGGATGGAAAAAATATCTTTCAGGCAAATGGAAATGAAAAAAAGCTGGGGTAGCATACTTATATCTGATAAAATTGACCTCAAAGTGAAGGCAATTCAAGAGATAAGGAAGGCCACTTCATAATACTAAAGGGATTGATACAACAAGAGGATATAACTCTGGTAAACATATATTCACCCAATGCAGGAGCACCCAAATACATAAAAAACTTTTGGAAGATATCAAGGGAGAGATAGACAGCAATACAATCATAGTAGGGGACTTTAATACCCCATTGACATCACTGGATAAATCCTCTAGACAAAAAATCAGCAAAGAAACAGCAATCCTAAATGACTCACTAGATCAGATGGAAGTAATTGACATCTTCAGAACATTGAGAAAGAAGAAAAAAGTTGGAGGGATCACAATACCAGATATCAAGTTATATAACAAAGCCACTGTTCTCAAAAGTGCCTGGTACTGGCACAAGAACAGACATCTAGACCAATGGAACAGAATAGAGAACCCAGAAATCGACCTAAGCCATTATGTTCAATTAATATTTGACAATGGAGGTAAGACCATACAATGGAGTCAAGATAGTCTCTTCAATAAATGGGGTTGGGAAAATTGGACAGATACATGCAAAAAAAAAAAAAATGAAACTAGACCACCAACTTACACCATACACAAAAATAAACTCAAAATGGCTAAAGGACTTAAATGTAAGACGGGAAACCATAAAAATCTTAGAAGAATCCATAGGCACCAAAATATCAGATGTATGTTGTAGCAGTATCTTTACTGATACAGCTCCTAGGGCAATGGAAACTAAAGAGAAAATAAACAAATGGGACTACATCAAAATAAAAAGCTTCTGCACAGCAAAAGAAACCATCAATAAAACATCAAGAAAGCCCACTGCATGGGAGCACATATTTGCCAATGTTATATTCAATAAGGACCTAATCTCCAAAATTTATAGTGAACTCATACACCTTAAGAAAAGGAAGATAAGCAATCCAATAAAAAAATGGTCAAAGGACTTAAACAATTTTCAAAAGTGTACATACAGAAGGCTGAGAAACATATGAAAACAAGCTCAAAGTCACTAATCACCCGAGAAATGCAAATCAAAATGACAATGAGATACCATCTCACACCTCTAAGAATGCTATCATCAAAAATTTGACAAATGACAAGTGCTGGCGAGGATGTGGAGAAAAAAGGACCCTCTTGCACTGCTGGTGGGAATGCAGACTGGTGCAGCCACTGTGGAAAACAGTATGGAGTTTCCTCAAAAATTAAAAATGGAACTCCCATTTGACCCAGTGATCCCACTTCTAGGACTATATCCCAAGAAACCAGAAACACCAATCAGAAAGGATATATGCACCCCTATGTTCATAGCAGCACAATTTACAATAGCTAAGATTTGGAAACAGCCTAAGTGCCCATCAGCAGATAAGTAGATTAAAAAACAGTGGTACATCTACACAATGGAATACTATGCTGCTGTAAAAAAGAAGGAACTCTTACCATTAGCAGCAGCATGGATGGACATGGAGAGCATTTTGCTAAGTGATATAAGCCAGTCGGAGAAAGATAAAATATCACACGTTCTCACTCATTTGTGGAATATAATAAACAACATAAACTGATGAACATAAATAGATCCAGAGACAGAGAAGCATCAAACAGACCATTAAACTTCAGAGGGAAGGCAGGGGGAAGGGGGTGGTAAGAGATCAACCCAAGGAATTGTATGCATGCATATAAGCATGGTCAATGGACACAGACTCTAGGGGGGTGATGGCATGTGTGGAGGGGGGCAGGGGGGAGGGTGGCCGGGGAGAGGTCAATGGGTGAAAAGGAGACATATGTAATACTATATGTAATACTTTAAACAATAAAAATTTAAAAAAAAGAAAAAGAAAGGATTATTTGTTTCTAATAAAAACAATTTCTCTGCCATCTTGCCTTTAGCAATGCAGGTTTCCTCTGAGGAAGAAATTACTCCATTTTGGTCTATTTCCAGTTAAAGTTTGGTCTGTGAAGGAGTTACTTTCAATAAATTAGACTTGCCCTGGGAAGACATTTTTAGTCCACTTACGAGAATGACAACTCCTATCACAGAAGAGAACTTTCAAAGTTATGCTGGGGGTTTTAAATCCATTCTTTAGAGGGTGTGTCTTACTGAGGATTCAGGGAATACAGCAATTTGATGAATCTGACAGAAATGTCCCAGTGCCCCAGAGATGGACAGCTCTGTGTGCTGGGCAAAGGATCGGCATATGTCAAAGGAGGAGGAGGGACCTAAGAGTGGCTCTGAACTGGGCAGCACCATACATGGAGGAAGCATCTGTCTAGGTCTTGGGAGGAGTCAGAGGTTCTTTCATTTTCATGTTCTACAAATATTTGTTGCCTAGGACTAGTTCTACATTATATTTGGCAGTCCCATGCTAACTAGCGTTATTTCACTCAATAATACTTCATTGAAAAACCAGAAAGATCTTAGGCCCTGTAAGAAAAAATAAAAATGAAAACTAAGAAGTTTAATTATCCCTGTTGAAAATTAAAGAAGAGAGTCCATTCATCTCCTTTTTCTTATAGCACTTACTTTAGAAAACTCTACTTGTACATACTTTCTCCTCTATGAAATGTATTTAAATCCTTTTGTAAACTAGGGAGGCCTTTATAGACCATCTGATGCAGGGATGTCTTTCTCAAGGACCTGGGAGCCATCTCTTTGAAATGTAAAATCAAAGTGACAGCACCCCCTCTTCTAGTTTCTGTGGGAGAGTAGGAGCCTAACATTGGGTGCCTGCTCAAAGCTCCAAAACTACCTTCTGTCATAAAGATATGAGAAGTCTGTTTTTTCACTGCAGAAGGCCAATTAACTAACATAGATGGTCACCCCAATTAGGAAATTTAGGATGAACTATGTATAAAAATGGGGCTGTCAAATCTCCTTAATTGAGAACTAGTTATTATCTACCTTGAAAACATCTACATAATGGATTTTTCTGCTTCCTTAGACAAAAAGGTGAGGTTTCTTTCTGTCCTTGCAATCTCTTAATGGATTGCTTGTGAAGCACTTCAGTTTCCTGATGGCAACGTATCCATTTGCTAATGATGTGCAAGAGTTTCTGGAACAGCTCTGCAGATAGACTCTTCTCTCACTCCCAACTGTTTTCCCAGCCATTCAACACCAGTTACGATTTTTCTGAGACTTACTGCCTATAATTTGTTTTTCTCTCATTTTCAAATTCATAAATATGAATTTATTTCAACTATGCTTGTCATATCTCATCTTCATGCTTCTCTCTCCAATATTCTGAAAATCTTCCCCCATCTCCCAGCTCCCCAGGTTGAGAAGTCACTGTTGTAAGGTGTGCTGCCCTCTCTCAGGTTTTCTTTCTTTTACTTTGTAACTTAAATGGAGTGGTCCAGTTTACTTACATGGGCTGCTCCTGATAAACTACAAATGATTTCCATTGCTAGATGGGATTTAAAATACTTTCTCCACCTTGATAGTTTAGTCTTTTGTTTTCCATTGTCCACTGACCTGGAAAAGGCTTCTTATGTATAAACAGAAACTCTGGAAAAGGTTGATTGGCTTCACAGAGGGAAGTTGTGACAGAGAAAACAAAGTATACTTGCAAGAACAAGTATTTACTGAACATCCATCATGAGCTGGGTACGCAGCAGTGAACATAGTACTCAAAATCCTGCTCTCACAGATCTTTAATCTCATGGAGGCAAACGTGAGCATTGTGGAGGTGATCTTGAAAGGTAACTTGGTTCAATCACTGGCTTCTAGGAACATAGTAACTTTAGAGTTGGGATATCATTTGTCTATTTGGAGGTTAAAAATAGTTGTACAGCAAGCATGTCAAATTCAAAGGCTAAACGGGCCAAATAAATAAGGTTTGAGTTTATGTGGGCTGCAAAAAAACAAAACCTTCAATTTTCATAGAAATGTAGGTTTATTTTGATAGAGACATGCTAAATACAAAGGGCTGAAATAAATGAGTAATAATTAACATAAAATAATAGAACATTTTATTTTTTAAATTTTTTATTTTTTAAAAATATATTTCTTTATTGATTTCAGAAAGGAAGGGAGAGGGAGACAGAAACATCAACGATGAGAGAGAATCATTGATCGGCTGCCTCCTGCACACCCCCTACTGGGGATAGAGCCCACAACCCGGACATGTGCCCTTGGCTGGAATCGAACCTTGGACCCTTCAGTCCGCAGGTTGACGTTCTATCCACTGAGCCAATCTGGCTAGGGCAAATAATAGAACATTTTAATAAAAATTATTATTTTTTCTTGAACATTAACTAACCAGACACTGAATAACTGCACAAATTAATAAGTGTAACGCAAATAAACCTATTTTTCTTGTTCTCTGAAAGCGAAATATTTCCTGTTGTGCACACCAAACAAGTCTGTACAAGACTAATGACATGGTAATTGGCTGCTAAAGTATTCGCTGATAGTATTAGTAGAGAGAATGGTGCGCCTGCGCATAAGGCGCATAAGGGAAATGAATGCAACACGATTATAGTAATCAGTCATTAGCAAACGTTGTAGTTCATTATTAATAATTATGTATAACAGGATATTGTAAAAATTAAGTTATGAAATTTTTATTAAAACGTTTCTTACATACCGTTGTGGGTTGCATGTAGCCCGCGGGCCACTAGTTTGACATGCTTGTACAGTAACTCTGGTTGTATACTTAGATTGCTGGTTTGGATATTTAGATTGGATAACAGATTGCTGAGGTTTTATACCTTAGTTCTTCTCCCAAAGTTAGTATGAAGTACTTTAATTTTATTCCACTGGCTCTGTCTGTAGATCTTTTCTGCTTGATCTTGGAAAAGACTTGCTCATTTCATTGACTATTAAATAAAAGGTGTTCTCTGTATCCTCCATTTTATGGAGATGTGATCTTTTAGAAATACTTTTAAATGCTACTGGTACACCTAATAAACATGAGGAAGGGTTACTAAGATGAGTAAATCAGTTTTTTAAGTGTTAAAGTAAATTGCACTGACAGCTAAGAGGAAAGAAAACCTGTGTCAAGTTGGCGATATGATGGTTGAAAAAATCAGCCTTTCTCATTTAAAAAACAGGAGCTGGAAGACTTGTTTAGAATTGAAAGGTGAGTGATGTTCTTTTCTCCCCAATAATTTTTGACTAATACTACTAAAGGCTTCTTTGAAGTGCATTAATAAGTATGATATGTAAAAATAACGAGTATATAAAAAGTATTTCTTTGCCATTCACCCTTTTTAAAATAGCCAGTTCCAGTATCCCAATGGAGTATTTCTTTTCAGAGAACTACAGAGTTTCTTAAAGTTCATAATGAGTTTTTTCTCTAGTTGTTCAAAGAGCTCAGTGACATATACCCTTCAGTTGCTTTAGGTCTCAGTGGAGCCCAAAGTAATCTCCATTTTTCCTACCTCTGTTAAAAATTAATAAAATTTAACTTTCCCATTTACTGTATTACTTTTCATTTATTACATAATCATTTTTATTTTCTAGAATGATGGACTATTCTCCCTGAACAAATAAAACTAAATAGAGGCCTTTTGATTCTGAGAAGTTTGAAAGATAATGTTGTTCCTCCTCATTTGGGCAGTCAGTATTAAGCCCTGAATTTAAACAATACACACATTCA
The DNA here is from genome assembly GCF_000147115.1 of Myotis lucifugus. Lineage (NCBI taxonomy): Eukaryota > Metazoa > Chordata > Mammalia > Chiroptera > Vespertilionidae > Myotis > Myotis lucifugus. Next base: position 303,918 of record NW_005871237.1, on the reverse strand, counting down.
CACAGAAGTCACTCAGAGTTACTGATAGACTTGTCATTTTTATATCATAATAGGACTTAATTCAAGTTCCCCAATGTCTGTCAGTATTTCCCCAATCTAGAAATGTCCCATTTGTTTTAGGGCATTAAGCTGTGCTGTTCAATATAGTAGCCAGTAGCCACATGTAGCTATTTAAGTTAGTTAAAGTGAAATAAAATCAGAAATTCATTTTTTCAGCCACACTAGCTACATGTCAAGTGCTCAATAGCCACATGTGTCTAGTGGCTGCTGTACTGAACAGCACAGATATAGAACATTTCTTTTTTTAAAAAAAATATACTTTTATTGATTTCAGAGAGAAAGGGAGAGGGAGAGAGAGAAACATCAATGATGAAAGGGAATCACGCCCCCTACTGGGGATTGAGCCCACAAGCCAGGCATGTGCCCCCTTGACTGGAATCGAACCTGGGACCCTTCAGTCCGCAGGCCAATGCTCTATCCACTGAGCCAAACCAGCTAGGGCGATATAGAACATTTCTACAAAGTTCTATTCAACAGTGATGATTAGAGAACAATATGATTAGTTTTTTCAAAAGGATAGTGGGGGAGGTAGTACAGGGTAAAGGGGGCCAAATTTTGGTGATGGATGGAGATTTGGCTTTGGGTGGTGAACACACAATGCAATATACAGATGGTGTATTATACAATTGTATACTTGAAACCTATATAATCTTATTAACCAATGTCACCCCAATAAATTTAATAAAACATTTTAAAAAATCAAGGTGTTGTCCTAACTGGTTTGGCTCAGTGGATAGAGCGTCGGCCTGTGGACTGAAGGGTCCCAGGTTCGATTCCAGTCAAGGGCATGTACCTTGGTTGCGGGCACATCCCCAGTAGGGAGTTTGCAGGAGGCAGCTGATGGATGTCTCTCTCTCATTGATGTTTCTAACTCTCTATCCCTCTCCCTTTCTCTCTGTAAAAAAATCAATAAAATATATATATATATATATATAAAAAAATCAAGGTGTTTTTAACTACTTTTCTTGTTCCCTCAATCCCTGGGGGACAGATATACAAAACATATTTTTAAAAAATACGTTATTAAAATTTACTAATGCATTTATAATAATGTAAATTGTATAACTCCATCTATATGATCATTAGCTATTCAATTTTTACCATGTGTTGAGAAGGTCATGTTAACTAATTTGAGTCAAAATTACTAGTAACTTTCCATCAAAATTAGAATCAACAGAGATGGTTATCAACAACACAAATGACAAGAAAATTAATGGATCAGAGACCTCAGATTTTTGATAGGAAATAACTTAGGTTGAAGAAATTAACAAAGGGGGTAAGCATCATGTTACATGATCTTTCTATGCCCAGTGATAGAAAGTGCATATAAGAATTGTTTGAAAAATGCTTACCGATATTGAAATTCAGTGCAAATAATCACAGGATCTTTAGGATCCTAAACTAATTGGAACTGAAAGACATGACTGTGGTAGAGGACAGTCCTGGTCCTTCATTATCTGCTCTCTCCCTTTTTCTTTTATAATATACCCTTCGAATTTCAGCTAGACACATGGTAACCCAAAATAAAGATCAAAATTACTAGCCTCCCTTGCAGGTAGTGGTGGCCATCTAAATTTTGCCAATAAGATATGAATGAGCAGGAGTGACGTGTGCAACTACCTTTTTCTTCTCTTTTCCTGCTGGTCAACCATGTGGGTGAAGATGACTCAAGTACTGGCAGAGCAACCAGAAAGAAGGAACCTGAGGCTTTGACACAGTATTATTCCTCAATTGCTTATGCTCAGATACTTCCATAAAGGATATATCAACCTCTATCTTTTTAAGTCACTATTATTTTGAGTTTGTTTTAACAGTTAATACAATAGAACTAATACAATGGTACTGGAATATAAGGGGGATAGAATGGAAAAATGTTCACATTAAAAAGTGCATCTACCCTCTTTCTTCCATGTGGATTTTTTAACCGATTTATGAAAAAACACGCATTTCATCATGTGCAGTTTCCTGTGCAAAGGTCTATTTCCTCTCCTATCAGGGTTAATGGGTTCTATTTATGATAATATTTACAGATGTAACTTTTATAATTCGAAAAGTCACACTTACATCTGTTATTTTAGTTTTTATACAAGTTTGATAAAATACAACCATTTCCTTAATTTTATAGACGAGGAAACAGAGACTCAGAGAGTTTGCGTGACTTACAAAGTACATATAGCCCATAAGTGGTGGGGCTAAGTGCCACGCTCAGAGGTGAAACACACTGTGAATACAATGAATATGTAATTCCATTTGTGTTATTTATATAAAAATGTATGACTTTAAATGAAAGTGTTGTTGAATTGGTGTTAAAATAGGGCACTTTCTAATGGAGATGATGGCTTCTATCCCAATAGCTAGTGTTCCTGAAAAGGTTCCTTGGTGAGCTAGTGACTATCATAAAAGGGATTCTTTGTCAGTTGTTTAGAGAAAGCTGCAAACTATTTCTCTCCAGAAGATTCACAATTCACATGTGTATAAAAGGCCCTCAGCAATCCCACTGTAAAGAGGTCTTTCAAACTTAAACCTTGACTTGATCTAATGCATTCACTACAGAACTCCCTTTTAATGAACATTTGAAGGCAGAACATTCTTTAGGAAGTTGTGCCTTATTACTAGAAAGTTCAGTTTCTGCTAGAGTCGTATAATAGTGGTTTAAAACTTGAAGGCATTTTAGAAACAATGATTTAATGAGTTTCTTAAACCACAAAATCATATGCCCACAAAGATGCTTGGGGATTTGAGGTATGTGGGAAGTAGACAACTCATTCATTCTTAGACTTTTATGGACCCCGATTCTTGGGAAGTTCTTTTTATGGATTTGGCAATACAAGTTACTCCTCAGGGAGATCGTGTCTGCTCCACATCCCATACTGGGTTACTAATCTTTTTGGACTTCTTTGACTCTAGGCAAGGCAAATACATTTAAGGTTACTTTCTGGAAAAGTCTTATAATGATATGCTCGCTACATGAGACAGAATACTACAGTGGTTAGAAGAAATTTTAAAGATTGCAAAAGAAATCTATCAGCTTCACATATATCCTATATAATAAAAGCCTAATATGCAAATTGTCCCCTTGACCAGGAATTTGACCAAGAGTTCGACTGCTCTCTATGACGTGCACTGACCACCAGGGGGCAGCACGGAACATGGCGGCTGTCAGCGACACAGTGCTGGCAGCGGACAGCAGTGGAGGTGCTGCTGGCACCAATGGGCCCCGATGAGAGTGGGAGCATGGCGGGATGGTGAAGCAGGTGAGCATGTGGCACTAGGCCAAGGCGGGTGCGAGTGGGGCCTGATTGCCCCACCAATTGCCCTGCAGATGGTGACCAGCGGTGCGGGGGTGGGGGGGGGGCGCGTGGGTGGGAACTGCTGCCCAGCTCCCAGGAACTGAGGGAGCCGGGCAGGGCCCAATCGCCCTGCTGATCACCCCGCAGACAATAAAGTTCTAAATACTTCATCACAAGGGAAAGTTGTAAATACTTCATCACAAGGGAAATTAGTCAAGCACTCTGAAAGTGTTTTTACTTTAATGTAGTATACAGGGAGATATTAGAATAAGTTTACTCAATTGCAGAGCTTAATAAATGATAGTTACTACTATAATTACTATTATCCATAGATGAAAACATGTTTTTGGAGAATATTAATGCCACTAAGATATATCTATGATAAAATATTATTTTTTTTTATTGCTTAAAGCATTACAAAGGGTATTACATATGTGTCCTTTTTTTTCCCCGCCCTTGACAATACCCCGGCTTCCCCTACCCCCCAGTGTCTTATGTCCATTGGCTATGCTCATATGCATGCATACAAGTCCTTCAGTTGATCTCTTACCCCCCTCCCTCCTGCCCCCCAACCCTCCCCAGCCTTCCCGCTGCAGTTTGACAATCTGTGTAAGGCAGCTCTGCCTCTGTATCTATTATTGTTCAAAAGTGTATAATGGTCTCTATTATCCATGAATGAGTGAGATCATGTGGTATTTTTCCTTCATTGACTGACTTATTTCACTTAGCATAATGCTCTCCAGCTCCATCCATGCCGTTGCAAATTGTAAGAGTTCCTTCTTTTTTACAGCAGCATAGTATTCCATCGTGTAGATGTACCACAGTTTTCTAATCCATTCATCTACTGATGGGCACTTAGGCTGTTTCCAGATCTTAGCTATGGTGAATTGTGCTGCTATGAACATATAGGTGCATATATCCTTTCTGATTGGTGTTTCTGGTTTCTTGGGATATATTCCTAGAAGTGGGATCACAGGGTCAAATGGGAGTTCCATTTCCAGTTTTTTGAGGAAACTCCATACTGTCTTCCATAGTGGCTGCACCAGTCTGCATTCCCACCAGCAGTGCACAAGTGTTCCTTTTTCTCCACATCCTCTCCAGCACTTGTCGTTTGTTGATTTGTTGATGATAGCCATTCTGACAGGTGTGAGATGGTACCTCATTGTTGTTTTGATTTGCATCTCTCGGATGATTAGTGACTTTGAGCATGTTTTCATATGTCTCTTGGCTTTCTGAATGTCCTCTTTTGAAAGATGTCTATTTAGATCCTTTGCCCATTTTTTGATTGGATTGTTTATCTTCTTTTTGTTAAGTTGTATGAGTTCCCTATAAATTTTGGAGATAAGGCCCTTATCAGATATGACGTTGGCAAATATGTTTTCCCATGCAGTGGGTTTTCTTGTTGTTTTGTTGATGGTTTCTTTTGCTGTGCAGAAGCTTTTTATTTTGATGTAGTCCCATTTGTTCATTTTCTCTTTAGTTTCAACTGCCCTAGGGGCTGTATTAGTGAAGAAATTGCTTTGGCATATGTCTGAGATTTTGTTGCCTTTGGATTCTTCTAGAATTTTTATGGTTTTCCTGTCGTACATTTAAGTCCTTTATCCATT
>NW_005871237.1:296444-298552 GCF_000147115.1 Myotis lucifugus | reverse complement strand
TTTTCTGAGTAGAGGTCTTTAACCTCTTTAGTTAAGTTTATTCCTAGGTAGCTTAATTTTTTTGGTGCGATGGTAAATGGGATTGCTTTTTTAGTCTCTCTTTCTGCAAGTTCACTATTGGTGTATAGAAATGCCATAGATTTTTTGGCATTAATTCTGTATCCTGCCACATTGCCGAATTCTTTTATTAAGTCTAATAGTTTTTTGATGGAGTCTTTAGGGTTTTTTAAGTATAATATCATGTCATCTGCAAATAAGGACAGTTTTACTTCTTCTTTTCCAATTTGGATGCCTTTTATTTCTTCTTCTTGCCTAATTGCAATGGCTAATACTTCCAGGACTATGTTGAACAGGAGTGGTGAGAGTGGGCATCCCTGTCTTGTTCCTGTTCTTAGGGGAAATGGTGTTAGTTTATGTCCATTGAGTATGATGTTGGCTGTGGGTTTGTCATATATGGCTTTTATTATGTTGAGGTATGATCCTTCTATTCCCACCTTGCTGAGAGTTTTTATCAAAAATGGGTGTTGAATTTTGTCAAACGCTTTTTCTGCATCAATTGAAATGACTATGTGGTTTTTTTCCTTCAATTTGTTTATGTAATGTATCACGTTTATTGATTTGCGGATATTGAACCATCCTTGCATCCCTGGGATAAATCCTACTTGGTCATGGTGTATGATCTTTCTGATGTACTGCTGGATCCGATTTGCTAAGATTTGTTGAGGATTTTGGCATCTATGTTCATGAGGGATATTGGCCTGTAATTCTCTTTCATTGTGTTGTCTTTACCTGGTTTTGGTATTAGGGTGATGCTGGCTTCATAGAATGAGCTTGGAAGTGTTCCTTCCTCTTGAATTTTTTGTAGTAGTCTGAGGAGGGTAGGTTTTAGTTCTTCCTTGAATGTTTGGTAAAACTCCCCTGTGAAGCCGTCTGGTCCTGGGCTTTTGTTTGCTGGAAGCTTTCTGATGACTGCTTCAATTTCTTCCATAGTTATTGGCCTATTGAGATTTTTAGATTCTTCCTGATTGAGTTTTGGAATGTTGTATTTTTCTAGGAATTTGTCCATTTCCTCCAGGTTGTCTAGTTTGTTGGAGTAGAGCTGTCCATAGTATTTTTTTAGCAATCATTTGTATTTCTGTGGGGTCTGTTGTTATTTCACCTCTATCATTTCTGATTTGGTTTACTTTGGTCCTCTCTCTTTGCTTCTTGGTGAGCCTGGCTAGAGGTTTGTCAATCTTGTTTATCCTTTCAAAGAACCAGCTCTTGGTTTCATTGATTTTCTGTATTATCTTTTTGGTCTCTATTTCATTTATTTCTGCTCTAATCTCTATTATCTCCTTCCTTCTGCTCACTCTGGGGTTTTCTTGTTGCTCTCTTTCTAATTCTTTGAGTTGTAGAGTTAGATGATTTACTACCATTTTTTCCTGCTTTTTGAGATAGGCCTGTAGAGCTATAAACTTCCCTCTCAGGACTGCTTTCATTGCGTCCCATAGGTTTTGGATTGTTGTGTTTTCATTGTCATTAGTTTCCAGGATGCTTTTAATTTCTTCTTTGATCTCATTGGTAACCCAATCAATATTTAATAACATGCTATTCAGCTTCCAAGTGTTTGAGTATTTTGGGTTGTTTTTTTTGTAGTTCATTTCTAATATTATGCCATCGTGATCTGAGAAGATGCTTGGTATGATTTCAATCTTCTTGAATTTGGGGAGACTTTGTTTGTGACCCAATATGTGGTCTATTTTTGAATATGTCCCATGAGCCCTTGAGTAGAATGTATATTCCGTGGCTTGGGGTGAAGTGTTCTGAAGATGTCAATTAAGTCCATCTGATCAAGTGAGTCATTTAGGGTTGCTGTTTCTTTGCTGATTGTTTGTCTAGAGGATTTATCCAGAGATGTCAGTGGTGTATTAAAGTCCCCTACTATGATTGTATTGTTGTCGATCTCTCCTTTGATATCTTCCAGGAGTTTTTTTATGTATTTGGATGCTCCTGCATTGGGTGCATAAATGTTTACCAGGGTTATATCTTCTTGTTGTATTGATCCCTTTAGTATTATGAAGTGGCCTTCCTTATCTCTGGTTAAGGCCTTCACTTTGAGGTCTATT
>NW_005871237.1:288190-290434 GCF_000147115.1 Myotis lucifugus | reverse complement strand
GGAAGCGTCTTTTCAATCCCTTTAAAATCAATCCCCAATTTATTTATTAATATGAATAAATAACATTAATAAAAATAAAATATGTACTTTTTAAAAGACAATTGAGGAGAAAAGCAATTGATAACTTGCTCTCCTCCACCCAGTTCCCACCCCACTCCAGGCCTCCCCCCACACTGATCTCATCCATAGGTGTAAGTTCTTTGTCCAATCTTTTCCTGCACCCCGCCCCACAACTCCCCCCTCCCCAAGAATTGTCAGTCTGCTCCCTTTCCATACCCCGATTCTATTACATTCACCAGTCTGTTCTGTTCATCAGGTTTTTTATTCATTTGATTTTTAGGTTCACTTGTTGATAGATTTGTATTTGTTGTCACTTTGTTGTTCATAATTGTTTATCTTTACCTTTTTCTTCTTCTTCCTCTTCTTAGAGAATACCCTTCAGCATTTCATATAATACTGGTTTGGTGGTGATGAACTCCTTTAGCATTTTCTTGTCTGTGAAGCTCTTTATCTGACCTTCAATTCTAAATAATAGCTTTGCTGGATAGAGTAATCTTGGTTGTAGGTTCTTGCTATTGATCACTTTGTATATTTCTTGCCACTCCCTTCTGGCCTGCATAGTTTCTGTTGAGAAATCAGCTGACAGTCCTTTGGGTACTCCCTTGTAGGTAACTAACTGTTTTTCCTTTCTGCTTTTAAGATTCTTTCTTTGTCTTTTGCCCTTGGCATTTTAATTCTGATGTGTCTTGGTGTGGTCCTCTTTGGATTTCTCTTGTTTGGGGTTCTCTGAGCCTCCTGGACTTGTAAGTCTATTTCTTTCACCAGGTAGGGGAAGTTTTCTGTCATTATTTCTTCAAATAGGTTTTCAATATCTTGCTCTCTCTTCTTCTGACACCCCCATAATTCAGATGTTGGTACACTTGAAGTTGTCCCAGAGGCTCCTTACACTATCTTCATATTTTTGGATTCTTTTTTCTTTTTGCTTTTCCAGTTGGGTGTTTTTTACTTCTTCGTATTTCAAATCTTTGCCTTGATTCTTGGGATCCTCTAGTCTGCTGTTGGATCTCTGTATATTATTCTTTATTTCAGTCAGTGTATGCTTAATTTCTGATTGGTCCTTTTTCATATTCTTGAGGGTCTCACTAAATTTCTTAGAGGTTTCTAGAAGATTCTTGAGTAATCTTATAACCATGGTTTTGAACTCTATATCCAGTATTTTGCTTTCATCCATTTCTTTCATTTGTGACTTGTTTCTTTGTCTCCGAATTTTGGCTGCTTCCCTGTGTTTGTTTCTATGTACTGGGTAGCTGCTAAGAGTCCCTGAGTTGATAGAGTGGCCTTGTGTGGTAAGTGTCCCATAGGGCCCAGTGGCTCAGCCTCCCCAGTCACCTGAGGTGGATGATCTTGGTGCACCCCTTTGTGGGCTGTTTGCACAGTCTTATTGTAGTTAACCCTTGATTGCTGTTGGCATCACTGGGAGGAATTGACCTTCAGGCCAATTGGCTATGATGACCAGCTGTGTCTACACTGGAAGATATGTTGCACAGGAGACACCCTTATGGGGCAGGACTTGCTTCAGTGGGGCTTTGGTGCTCACTGAGTCTGCCCCTTGAGTGTGTCTCTTATGGATGTGAAGAGTTGTAATCTGGTATGGTCTCACTCTGACTACTGGGTACACTGGCTCTTGGATCTCCAAGGAGGTGCAAGGTCAGCCACTGTCTGGGGCCACCCAGCAGGAGCTATAGAGACATCTGCAGATTCCTCCTCTTTGTGTGGGTTTGGAAGTGCCCAGATGAGGCCCAGCTGTGAAGCAAGGCAGGCTGCTGCTGCTGGCCTTTGGGCCTTTCTTTTGAAGCTCTGGGGCTCTCTGACCCAGCTGTAGTTTGACAGGTTTTAGGTGGAGCGAGGACAGGCTATTCATATGCATAAGCCAGTGCACAGCTTGGGTGGGGGTTGTAAAATTGGGTGGGGCGGGGGTCTCTGGGAATCACCAGGGCGGAGCAAAAAGCAATGGCTACCAGTCAGCCCTGCACTGGAAGAGGTCTCCGGGGTCTCTGCGTCCCCATGCTCCCCATGCAGGAACAATGATTGCTGGGAGCACCTCCTGAGAGAAAGCCACCCCTCCGGGTCCTGTCCTGATGCCAGATAGTCCCGGTTTCTCCCTGGTATATTCTGGGTCCCCCAAAGTCCTTGCCTGGAACTGGAAGTTCAAAGCCAGCAGGAGTTTTGTATCTCCCTCCTGAT
>NW_005871237.1:250284-287893 GCF_000147115.1 Myotis lucifugus | reverse complement strand
TCCAAGGATGAGAGACGTGCTGTCCCACAGACCAGCAGCAAGAAATTGGAGCTCTTTGCCCACTGCAGCCTGAAGTGGGCCCCTCAGCCACGAATCAGCTGAACCCCAGCCAACCTTCAGACCTGTAAAAATCAGTTCTTGCTGCTACATGCCACTGAGAACTTGGGGGTGTTTTTATATGATATGATTATAGCAATATTAAACTGATATAGCAGTCAAGGTAATTTACCTTCTCATCCTATATCATTAATCATCATATGTAATCTGTTCCTAACAGCTAGAAGCTTCTTTTCAATACTTTAAAATCCATCCCAATTTATTATTAATACTGAATAATAAACATTAATAAAAGATGTAATCTTAAAAGACAGTAGAGGAGAAAAGCAATTGATAACAATTTTTTAAATTTCAGCTTAAATATCATTTCCTCAAATGGGCTTTTACTGACCCTCCAATTTATATTAGGTACCTCTTGTTAGATTCTGTCACAGAAATCAGCCCTTTTCCTTTATAAATTGTCCATATTGGACTAATTCCTGAAGGTGAGGCCATACCTTTTTTATCACTCTCCTTTAAAATCAAGCACCATATTTGGCAAAGAGTAGGTACTCAATACATATTTGTTCAATAAGTAAAAAGGAACAATTTGAGGCTCTAACTATTATTAGGGCACGTGTGATATTATCTGGTTAAATTCTCTTATAGCACACTTCTGACAGACTACTCTCTGCCACCATCTCTGTCAGGTGAAAAAACAACAACACTTTATATGCTAATGTCTCTGGGTGGGTTATAAAATTCACTCATCTTCACTCTCTAAAAATAATGTCTTCAATGCCATTTACCCCTTGGCACATTAAGGTGGGTTCTCCATATCACACAATGTTGTAACATCTTTAATGTCCGGTTTTCACTGCACAGGCTTCCCGATGATTATTTTTTGTTTCATTTTATTTATATTTATTTATGTGTTTTTATTTAAATCTTTATTGTTGAAATTATTACAAATGTCCCTCATTTCCCCCCATTGACCTCGTCTCTTGCCCCAGGCCTTCACCACCCCATTGTCTGTGTCCATGGGTTATGCGTATATGCATACAAGTTCTTTGGTTGATCTCTTCCCACCCACCCACCCCTGCCTTCCCTCTGAGATGTGACAGTCTGTTCCATGCTTTATGTCTCTGGATCTATTTTGTTTATCAGTTTATTTTGTTCATTCGATTCCACATGTGAGATCATGTGATACTTGTCTTTCTCTGACTGGCTTATTTCACTTAGCATAATGCTCTCCAGATCCCTCCACACTGTCCCCAATGATTTTGGAATCTAAACCATATGAAGATATTTTCATCCACAAGTACAGATGGAGAATATCATATCAATAGAGAATCAGAGTAATTCAGTGGAGAAAAACTGGGCTTGGGAATGAGACAGTGGAGGATGTGTGTGTGAGTTCCTAATTCCACAACTTTCTCATTATGCTGTTAACCAGAAAAACATTGTCTAAAATTCCTGATTCATTTTGTAAATCTTTGACACCAGCATGAAGTTTATATGTAAACTCTTCTTGGCCTCATTTAAAAGAGTTAGAAGCAAAGTATTTCTCACACACACTGCTGCCTTATGAAGGGCATATTTACCGCTATAATCCTTGTAAATGGAGAAAAATGTTTTATCCAGAGCAACCAAGTCACATAATATCTCGATTTCTCTGTTTTGTTGCCATTTAAAATAGTAATTGCTTCATAGATATTAAAGGGAAACATGCAGTGTGGCATGCAATGTGGAGGAACTCATGCGTGAATTATCCCAAACAACTCAAATTTCTTACAGATTAAGCTGAGTATTTTACGTGGGGAATAATGGTTCAAATAGCTTAAACATTTTTGATCTTCCCATTTGGTTCTCTGGGTAAAAGTATATGTTTTTTCCCCCATAGTGAATTGAATGAGTGGATGTATTCAGCTCCTTAATAAAGAAAATTGTACATTAGATGATGCTTTGGTATACATGTTAGTAATTTTCAGGAGCAAACCCAGATTTTTGTACTTCGGTGAGATGTGCCACATGATGCACCTTTGGAGAGTCCAGTTAAAAATGCTGATATTGGGCCCTAGCTGGTTTGCCTCAGTGGATAGAGTATTGGCCTGCAGATTGAAGGGTCCTGGGTTCAATTCCAGTCAAGGGAACATGCCCAGGTTGTGGGCTCAATCCCCAGTGGGGGGCATGAAGGAGGCAGACAATTAATGATTCTCTCTCATCATTGATGGTTCTCTCTCTCTCTCTCTCCCTCACCCTTCGTCTCTGAAATCAATAAAAATATATTTTTAAAAAATGCTGATATTGGAATGTCTTCCCATACACCAAAAGGTTGCAGGTTTAATTCCCGGGCAGGGCACATAGCCAAGTTTCAGGTTAATCTCTGGTTGGGCACATATGGGAGGCAACCAATCAATGTTTCTCTCTCTCTTTCCCTTCCTCTCTCTCTAAAATCAATAAACATATCCTCAGATGAAGATAAAAACACACACAGAAAAAATGCTGATAAATAGTGCCTGGTACAAAGCGGCTGCTTGCTAAAGATTAGAGCTCTCCCTCTGCCCATGTTCTCCTGCTTTTTGAGAACTGACGTCTATATTTTTTCTTTGGATTGCTTGCGGTAACAGTCATTTAAATTAAATTATAACTAAAATGTATTTTTCAGCCCTAGCCAGTTTTGCTCAGTGGGTAGAATGTCGGCCTGTGGACTGAAGTGTCCCGGGTTTGATTCCGGTCAAGGGTATGTACCTCGGTTGCAGGCTCCTCCCTACCAGGGCCCTGGTCGGGGCTCCTGCAGGAGGCAACCAATTGATGTGTTTCTCTCACATTGGTGTTTCTCTCTGTCTTTCCCTCTCTTTTCCTAAAAATCATATTCCCGGTGAGCATTAACAACTACAAAAAATAAAAAATAAAAAATAAAAAATAAAAAAATAAAGAAAATGTATTATTTATTTATTTTTTATTTTTTTAAAAATATATATTTTATTGATTTTTTACAGAGAGGAAAGGAGAGGGATAGAGAGTTAGAAACATTGATGAGAGAGAAATATCGATCAGCTGCCTCCTGCACACCCCCTACTGGGGATGTGTCCACAACCAAGGTACATGCCCTTGACTGGAATCGAACCTGGGACCCTTCAGTCCGCAGGCCGATGCTCTATCCACTGAGCTAAACCGGCTACGGCTAAAATGTATTTTTTTATTCATACCATCAATATGAACTTGAGGTTGAAAAATTTGCCTGACTTCACAGACATCAATAATTTTTTTCTGAGGTAGTTTTGTTTTAATTTTACATTTTTTTGAGAAATTTCTCCTGATTTGGAGAATGGACTCATATTTTTCTTTGATGTAGGCTTACTTATTTGTAGTAACAGTCATTTAAATTCAATTACCACTAAAATTCATTTTTCTTAATAGTATTCATATGAAATTGAGGTTGGGAAATTTGTTTCATTTCACAGACACCTTATGTGTCTTCTGAGATAGTTTTTATTTTATACATCTGATACTTGTGGTGTGGACTGAGCTTTCAGATACTCTGCCAACACATCAAAGACTTTGAAATATCAAAGTTTAAAATAAAAATATAGTTATATTTTAAATGAAAAAGCACTTATGTCTATATTTATCCTTTAAAATTTCATTTTAGTCCTTTTAACTTCAAATATAAAATCAAATTAAAGCTTCCACTGATGTGATAGAGGGATTTACAGTTTTAGGATACTTCAGTGTAATATTTCCTCATGAAAAAAAGAACCAACATTAAAAAAAAATGGAGTGAGGATGACTAGACTAATTAAGTTAATGTATTTAATATATTTTAAAAGTGGGAAGTAAAATTAGTGCTGGGTTTTGTGGCTTAGCATGTAATTATCTGAGTAATCCATTAAGACAAAATTATACTCTGTGCAAGCATCTATTAGGAGGCCATTTATTAATGGCCTTTTAAACTCTTGGAACTTTCTCCCAAAATGTATTTTTTGAAAACATTTTTTTTTCTAGAGTTGTGTTTTAGATCCCTCATACAAGCATGCTACTTACTAAAAAATTATTTCATCTCAGTTTCCTCAGACGTAAAATATGAATAGTCATAATATCTAAGGTATAGCATTTCTACCTGATAATTGAATGATACTCCATGTAAAGCACAATAATTGTACATAGTACATACTCAATAGATAGTAGCGATAGTTAATATAATCATATTGTCTTTCATTTCTAGCTCCATCCTGAGTCTCATCCTCCTTGAATAAGTAAAGAAATTAAGATTAAGATATCAAGTTCAGAGATAGCAAGTCCAAGTTCACACAGCTAAGGAAACCCATGAGAATACAAAACCACAATCTCTTACCATCTCTGCATGCCATATCCCTCAGTGGGCAAATGATATTTTAAAGAACTGGCCAAACCTAAACTTCCCAGGATCACCTTCTTACCTTTTCCTCAACTCCTCTTTCTTCAACCTCATGAACCAATTCTTGCCTCTGTTCACAGCAGACCCCTTATTATCCCTGCATGTGTGATGAATTTGCTCCTACATTCCTTTGTCTTTGATGATCTCCCTGGCCTCCAGGTTTGCCCATTTCTTAAACCTCAATGCCATTGTCATCTCCTTTGCCCTGCTCTCTGCTGCTTCTCCACCTCCTGCCACCACACCTCCTTAAACATACATGACTGTAAGAACATTATGTATCTTTCCAGTTCATGGAGTTTCTCTAGAACACAGATTAGAATTTACTAATTTTCAACCCCCTGAAGTCTGGCATCTGATTGAAACTTATTCTGCGTTTCTTTTTTTTAAAAAAATATATTTTATTGAGAGGAAGGGAGAGAGACAGAGAGTTAGAAACATCGGTGAGAGAGAAACATCGATCAGCTGCCTCCTGCACATCCCCTCCTGGGGATGTGCCCGCAACCAACCTTTCAGTCCGCAGGCCGATGCTCTATCCACTGAGCCAAACCGGTTTCGGCCTGCGTTTCTTAAAAAGAAGAATAAATGAATGAAAGAGTGAGTGAAATAAATGTATTTAAAGGCCTTTGAAGGTGTGAGATGAGAGTTGGGAAGGTAAGTGTTTCATCTCTTCCTTGTGTTTTCTGTGCAGAATCTTCCACTGGGCCGCCTTGTCCTGTGATTATCAGCACAGCCCCTCACGCTGTGGGTTACAGAAGGCCATTTCCGCCTTTGTTTCTAAATGATCACTTAAATAACTCAAAGGAAGTTAGGATAGCTTTCCTGGGTAGATCTTACTGTGCATTTTCTTGTGTTTTCCCAGGTGACTGCATCGGCTGCTGGGAAGTCAATTGTAAAAGGCAGAGCTTACCTGGGCTGAGTGGTGCACATGACCTGTAAGTAATTAGAGTCTAAAAACTTCCAGGATATATATTTTCTTTGCCTTGGCAGGCACTGAAGTGTTTTCCAGCCTGGTGAACAGCGACGTGCAAAAGAGGAACATCGGGCCATGGGACACAGGACAATTTTAAGCAATTTAAAAAATGTGTCTAGGGAAACGTTATAAAGCCATAATCATGACCAGCAAAGGAGACATCAGACCACACAACTGAGGACAACTCAATAATGTGAAATCAAAATATAAAGTATGAAGACAATCCACATGAAGAATATTCAAGAGGCATTAAACTAGACAACACAAATACTAAGAAAATTGGATTTCCAGAAGTGGCAAAACATGAGCAATTTAAAGGAACAGTTTGTGCAAATGAGCGTCCCCCTAGCACTGTGGTATATAAAAAGAAATTAAGAATTGTTATTCTCCCCCTTTACTGCTACTCTCTTTGGGAACAGTCATTACTAGACAAACTAAAAAAGAAGGGATTGACATTTTAAAACCTCTCCACTGTGGCGGGCAGTTCATATAAAATATCTCATTGAGTCCTCCCAACAGATTATGAGGCAAGTATTATTGCTGTTGGCCTTGGTGGTCAAATGATGTGTGTAAGGTCACATGGTGCAGTAGCAGATCCAGGATTCAAACCCAAATCTGACCTCAAATTTTACCTATTTATCTCACTGTGCTACCTGTCAGAATCTTCCAGAATAACCTCCTATGATTTGGTGCCATTGCACTGAATCCAAAGATAGAATGACAGTGATGTTCCTAAGTAATGATATGGTTACATTAGCAGTTATAGAGCATGTATTTTCCCTTAAAAGAAAATTTTAAAATTGAGAAAAGTTATCATGAATATTGTAACCACACTCATGTACCTACAGAACGAATAATTATGAACTACCATATTTTACTTACATCATTTTTTCCTGTAAAATAATACAGATTAAGTTTAAATCTTGTTGTTTTTCCTCTTCCATTCTCTCCCCTGACCCACTTCCATGGGTAGAAACACACTAAATTGGGTGAGTTACAGATGGCCAGCTGTTGGCTAAAATGCCCCCTTTCTTTCTCATAGTTTCGAGTTGTCACTTGGAAATGGCTGTCCAGCCAGTGGCTCCATGTCCATATTGCTCTTCTGTTTAGGTGTGGCCTTAGGACTATTTCTTACCAATGAAATGATCAGAAGTCACTTCTTGCCAAAGCTTTTAAGAAGCAAGTATGGGTGCAGCAAGTGTGGGCGTGTGCGGGAAGGGCAGGCATGGCGTTCTGGCAGGCGCTGCAGCTGGCGGCCTGTGCCCTGGCGAACGGCTAGACTCCAACTGGGACAGGTGAGAACCGCTCTCCCTGGTCAGCCTTCGGAAGAGGAACCTGGGCTCCGGAGACGAGGGCGTGGCGCCCGGGATAGACAACTACAAAGCCAAGGCCACGCGGCCCATCTCCCTCACCAGGCACTCCCAGTGCCACACGATGCCTCCCGGGGAAAGGACCGCGCCGACACCCCTGGGTCGTGAACAGGCTGAGCTCACTGGTCTCCGACTTGCAAGCTTGGGGTTGAAGTTTAATAAAATCGTCCATCCCTCCGTGACCCGCGCAGTAGAAACCACCGACATCCACCAGGCAGATGTCAAGCAGCAGGAGGACAGTCACGAGACCTTCACATGCCATGCCCACGTCATCCGCCACAGTTCCCTCCCGAAGGCTGGCTCCGCCTCTCCCTCCACAATGGCAGCATCGCCCACCTGGTGGTCCGGTCTGATGGCTGCGGGGCGATCAGGGCCCTGGGACACGGGGTTCACGCCTCGGACAAGATCTCCCGCTCCCAAGGCCCCGCTCTCCTCGCCCATGCCCGGCTCTGGCGTGGGAGCCGCCGAGAACACAGCCCTTGCCTCCCTCCGCTCCACAGGCTGCGCTGGGTCACTTCATTTCTCTAGGACCAGGCGGAGGTGGAGTGAAGTGTCTCAATCGCCGCGGTTGTCATTCTGGCCCAGGATGGAAAGGGGGAACGTCCTGCTCCTGAGGTGTCCTGCCCTGGTCTCAGGAGCCTGGGGGGTGAAGGAGGCCTCACAGGTGTCACCGTGGGGACCACAGCACCTGCAGTTGCCGCACGACCCCTTGAGGCACTCAGCAAAGCCCGCCGGGCACAAGGGACTTGGAGAACCCAGCATGTCCATCCATAACTTACTTCGTTTCGTACATTCTTCACATTCTTAAAACCCCTCGTTACTTAAATTTTTGTCCAATAAAGATTTTCCATCTGGTTCTTGGATTGAAAACCAATGCCTCACTCCAAAGTCCCGCATCCCTGATGCTGTTGGGTGTGAATGCACCTGTGTTTAGGCCTCTCCGGACACAGAGGCACCTGGGCAGGTGAGAGGGGGTGCCACCTGCTGGTCTCACGGGAGAGGGGCCAGGTGGGGACAGCCAGAAGAGAGTCCTTCCTGTTTAAGTAACATAGCTAACTCACAGCTCATTCTGTTTTCCTCTGGCTGTTAAACTTTTATGCTTATGGATTAAAATATTTGGACAATGATGTGTCCATCCCAAATATTTACAAAAACAGTACAATTTCTATGAACATTTTCTGCAGTGCAACTATATGGGATATCTGATCCATGTCTCTGTCAACTTTGGAAATAACTACAAAATAAAACTTTATTTTACTGGTTAAATTAATTACCCTAATTAATCCAATATTTAGTCTTTTATGTAGAGATGTTACCCACATTTTAATTAACCCAAATGTTTTTCTAAATAATCAGTTTTTATTTTGTGTAGGTATTTATAAGTAAAATAACTTCTATCTTTTTAAAGAAATAATACATAAAATATATAATGTGAATATTGAGCTATGGATTATTTTTTGCAGAAGAGTAGAAATCTTTCTATGTTGATATAAGGAAATATATCTGTATAAAAATAGAACATTTCTATTAACTGCTATATAAATTCTGTTTTATGAACATAAGTCACGTTATTTATTCACTTCTGATAAACATTTAAGTTGCTTTATCTTTTTCCCTTCTATTTTGCTATTATAAACTCTGCCACAGTAAATAGCTTCCTACAGTTTTCTTGAGCATAAATGCAAGAACCATTCTAGAATACAAGCCTACACTTAAAATTATAGATACTGCCCAATTGCTCTCCAAAATGGTTGTTCCAATTTCTACAGCCACGTATGTGTTCCCATTTTCCTGCATCCTTGTCAACACTTTTATGTTCTTGAAAATTTGATGATGAGAAATGATATCTTCTTGTTGTTTGAATTTTCAGTTTTCAAATACCTGAGCATTTTGTCAGGCCATTTCTTTTACGATTATTACCTGTTCATATTCTTTGTCCTTTTTCTATGGGGTTTTCCTTTTCTAATAGATTTTAAAGTTTTTCAAAAAAATTTTGTATTTGAATTTGGTTATCTTTTGTCTTTTTGTGCCCCTCAATTTCAACTTTGATTATATGTCTGTTGAACATACATTTTAAAATCTGATGTAAAATTTATCAAATGTGTTTTTATATTTTTTTTAATATGACAATTTTTCTTACCACAAATATTACAAATTTGTTTTTATCTTTTATTCTAATGTTTAAATTATTTCATCCTATGTCTCAATCGAGATGGGACTTATTAAGATAGAGTTCTAATTTTATTTTTTCCATGTAATAAGCCAATAGTCCCAATGTCATATATTGATGTAATAAGCCAATAGTCCCAATGTCATATATTGAAGAGTCTTCTTTTCATCTATTTATAATGTTATTCCTACCACTTTCTAGCTGTGTAATTTGGGCAAGTTACTTAATGTCTCTGTAAAGTGGGAATAATAATAATAACAACTTCCTTATAGGGTTATTGTGAGTAATAAACCATACACACACACACACACACACACACACACACACACACTAGAGGCCAGGTGCATGAAATTTGTGCACAGATAGGGTCCCTAGGCCTGGCCGGCAATCAGGGCTGCAGGCCGGGGCCTCCCTTCCCCAGCTGCTGGATGCTGGCCGGGGGCCTTCCTTCATTCTGGGACGCCCCCTGGTGGTCAGTGCACGTCATAGTGAGCAATAGAACTCCTGGAACCCCGTTGAACTCCCGTGGGGACACTTTGCATATTAGTCTTTTATATATAGAGAGATATATAAATCACTTTGAATGATAACTGGCATATGGTTAGCTATATATTTATTAGTCATTATTGTATCATGTTACATCAATAATATTCTTTGGAAATAAGCATGTATCAAAAATGTTTAAATGAAGAGTATACAATTTTAAGGGGAAGTACATATTTTCATGACCTACTAACCTAACTAAAGCTGGCCCTGTCAAGGGCAGCCATTGTAGACTTGTTCTGCTCATTGGAGATAACAAAATCATATTTGACATAAGTAATATACATAAACTGCATAAACATTTTTTGTGTACAGAAACATGGTAAGCATGTGATAATGTCTTTGAAAAAATGATTGACTTAGTATTATTTAGCATGAATGAAAATGACAGTTGAGCCAGAAGAAGATACTGAAAACCTATTTGAAGAAATAATGACAGAAAACTTCCCCTACCTGGTGAAAGAAATAGACTTCCAAGTCCAGGAAGCACAGAGAACCCCAAACAAAAGGAATCCAAAGAGGACCACACCAAGACACATCATAATTAAAATGCCAAGAGCAAAAGACAAAGAGAGAATCTTAAAAGCAGCAAGAGAAAGACAGTCAGTTACCTACAAGGGAGTACCCATACAACTGTCAGCTGATTTCTCAACAGAAACTTTGCAGGCCAGAAGGGAATGGCAAGAAATATTCAAAGTGATGAATGCCAGGAACCTACAACCAAGATTACTTTATCCAGCAAAGCTATCATTCAGAATTGAAGGTCAGATAAAGAGCTTCACAGATAAGGAAAAGCTAAAGGAGTTCATCACCACCAAACCAGTATTATATGAAATGCTGAAAGGTATCCTTTAAGAAGAGGAAGAAGAAGAAAAAGGTAAAGATACAAATTATGAACAACAAATACGCATCTATCAACAAGTGAATCTAAAAATCAAGTGAATAAAAAATCTGATGAACAGAATAAACTGGTGGTTATAATAGAATCAGGGGCATAGAAAGGGAGTGGACTGCCTATTCTTGGGGGGGGAAAGGGGTGTGGGGGATGCGGGAAGAGACTGGACAAAAATCGTGCACCTATAGATGAGGACAGTGAGGGGGGGGTGAAGACGGAGGGTGGGGTGGGAACTGGGTGGAGGGGAGCTATGGGGGGAAAAAAGAGGAACAACTGTAATAATCTGAACAATAAAGATTTAATTTAAAAAAAAGAAAAGAAAATGACAGTTGAGGTAATGTCAAAATATCCAGCCTTCAATTTCAGAAGCACTAAGAGATACCAGCACTTAAGTTTGAATTTGACAAAGTGATGGAAATTGCAGATGGAGAGGCGAAATATAGGCTTATGACGACTTATGGGCAATGAGAAATGGAAACAATAATAGACACCTATCAACAGAAATGACAGTTAGAACAAAGGCTAAAAGAATATAAAACTGAAAGCAGCCATGGCTCATAGGTAAGTTGCATCATTCTAGGTATCAGACATAATAATGGCAGAGGAAAGGTTCAAACCCATGTCTGTCTGACTTAAAAATCTGAGCTCTTAACTATACTAGATCCCTTCTTATGTACAGAATGTGAAAAATACATGAGATGAGGCATCAGAAAGATTTAGATTTGAATTCTGTCTGCACCACTATTAGATCTGTGACCTTGCCTAGTTTCCTTCCCACTAAATTGGGAAAAATAATAACTACCTTGCCTTAGTTGTTGGAAGAATTGAGATAATGTTTGTGATGCTCTTGGCATGTCCAGGTGCCAAAATAATGTTCATTCCTAGCTCCTTTCCTGAGAAATCATAGTCTGTATGATTAGCAATTAGATCGAACCATCCTCCACTTCTCTGTACAAAGTACTTCTACAGAAAAATTGCACTCACTTAACCTTGTACCCTTTTAAGAATAAAAACTTTCAGCAAAATAAAGGGTGATTTTGTGACTTGGAGATGGAAACAGCAGCCTAATTCTGAGCACACATAAGCACACACACGTGCATGTGCACATACATCTGGTGTCCTAGCCATAGTCTCCCCAACGCAGCCCCAAGGTTCTGTCTCTTTATCAAAGCATGTTCCTAGATTATTAAAAATGCCAGGCCTGCCCTAGCCGGTTTGGCTCAGTGGATAGAGTGTCAGCCTGTGGACCAAAGGGTCCCAGGTTTCGTTCTGGTCAAGGGCACGTACCTCAGTTGCAGGCTCCTCCCCATCTTGGGCCATGGTCAGGAGGCAACCAATCCATGTGTTTCTCTCACACTGATATTTCTCTGTCTTTCCCTCTCTCTTCTACTCTTTCTAAAATTCAGTGGGAAAATATCCTTGGGTGAGGATTAAAAAAAAAAAAAAAAAGCCAGGCCTAAGATGAGTCAACCTTTAGCAAGTATCAAATATTCTAGAATGATGAGGAAATGTCATGATGCTATGCTTATAATTTAGTTATAGGTACTAGCAAACAGGTAGGGAAAGTAGTTGAAGGGAAGAGAAGGTTCCCCTGCAGACCTTTGAAAAATATGATTTCGAAACTCCTTTTCAGACAAGAGCGAACTTGGGGTGGTTGACCTGCCTTAGATCACAGGGAGCCCCAATTATATATCACACTGCAGGGTGCTCTAAGGGACAGAATTTGGAGCATAAAGCCAAGAGGATAGTCTGAATATTTTGTTAGCATGAAGATGCTAGGCAGGGAGACAATCCAGGTCTGAAAAATGGGACAGAAATTAAGCAAGAGTGTTCATGATGGAAGGGAAGAGGTAGGACAGGAAACATATCCTGAGTCCCCGGAGTGTGTCCACACAGAGCTCTGTGGGGAGAGGACGCTAGGAGGCACTTCAGGTACCTGGGATGTACCACCGCTGAGTCAGCTGCCTCTGCACATCCTATATAATAAAGAGGTAATATACAAATTAACCCTCACAAGATGGCTGCCTATGACCAGGCCGGCAGTGGGGTTAGTGAGGGACGACCAAACCACTGAACAGCAGGCTGCGTGGGGCGACCAGGCCGGCTGGGGGGCAGTTGGGAGCGAGGAGGCAGGCAAGCAGGCGAGCTATTAGGAGCCAGTGGTCCAGGATTGTGAGAGGGATGTTCAACTGCCAGTTTAGACTGGCAGTCGGACATCCCCCAAGGGGTTCTGGAGTGGAGAGGGTGCAGGCTGGGCTGAGGAGACCCCCTCTCCCCACGTGCATGAATTTCATGCACCGGGCCTCTAGTAGCACTATAAAATGGCATGAAAACTGTCAACTCAATGCTGGAGAACACAGAGCGCATCCTTTCAGAATAAAGAACTTGTAAAATGAAACAGCGGAATGTCTGCAAACAGCTCCTGGCACAGTGAGCGCATATTCTGAAATAAGTGCAATTGTCCAAACAGCAATCATGAGATCTTGTGGATGTTAAAAAGACTTCAAGCCTGTTTTGCTTTCAGTGATCGTCCACCCCCCTCCCCCATATTAATTTTAATGAGTTAATCACATCACAGTTTTGTGTCAGAGTTGTACTTTTTGTGTCCAGCATGTGTCCGTTCACAGCTGGGACTTTTAAAGACATTTGTTGGCAGCTTTATGCAACTTTATAACCACAGCTTTTTTTTTTTTCCAGATGAAACCCAGCTTATTCATATTTAGTGGACATTCTGTCTTTTTTATTTAGGAGCTTTCCCAGCATTGGAACTCTATATCCGTGTGTGTGTGTGTGTGTGTGTGTGTGTGTGTGTGTGTGTGTGTGGGTGTAATTCTTAGTTAAATACAAAAAGAATGAGGCAGGAAAGGTTGAAATAGAGAAGCCTGCGGCCTGGCTGCCAGGGAGGAGGGCAACGTGCTGTCAGAAAGTGTCCGTGTTTCAGTTCATGCTGCAATTCCATTTTCCAGTGGGGCACCAAAGTGGATATTGCTCTTCCACTAAAAGGTTTGGACGGTAGCTTCACTCATCAATAAAGTGCACACAGAAGAATAAGAAATTGGTAGGAGGAATTTTGCCAAGAGTTGGGAGAGAACAAGCACCCTTAGAAACACAATGGAAGACAATTGTTCCTAACGTGAAAGTTGAGCAGGTACATCATTAGACACAGAAAGCAAGGACCCTGATCTTCATAGAGCAGGAGCCACGTGAAACACACGCGAGGGGAATCAGCAGGATGTGGGCTACGCAAGGAGAAAGAATACGGCTGCATCAGAACAGAGGCGAATCTTCTAACTGTGGCTCATCCTCCACTGTCTAACACTCAGATTAACTATTTAGTAAAAGTGGGTATATTTCATATTTCATAGCATGGTGTCAGCCATACTCAACTAATCTAGTATTTTCATTAAAACCTCAAACATAAATTTTGAGCTTGTTTCTATTCTATGTGTGGGGTAGGGGGGAAATCATCAATTTACTACATAATGGACCTCTGAGTATTGAATGTTTTTGCTTTAACAATTGCTGTGCTAATTCTGACACACAGAGTGATCTGTTTCTACTTGAAAAAAAATTAAATGTCATTATGATATGAACATTAATTTTATCTGACTGAATTTTTCCTGCCATTTGAGTATCTCAAAAGAGCATAGTGAAAACCAGGATCTAATCATATGCTAGCTTCAAGTATCTTTCCAGTGGAGTTTTATATTTGTGGGCACAACAAACAGGATGACAAATGCATAATAGGAGCTGCCTATCTCTTATTAGAGACACAATGGGGGTCCATCAATAAAACTTCCATTCGTTTTGAGGTTTTATGGACAATGTTCCTTAGAAGTATGGATTGGCTCACAAACCACATGTGAGATAGTCGTCCATTACAAGAAACCCTCTACAAAATATTGGTCTTCCTGAAGGTACTTACCACCTTATACATGTTATGCCTCCCAGTGTACTTATTAGGTCCATGTCCTGCTTCTCCTCCTTCGTCCTTAGCACAAGCTCACAGAGGGGGAGACTTTTCTTTATTCACCCTCTGTCCTAGCCTTGGGATTACAATGCATCCTCACATGGCACTGTGTGCTCTTCCTACTGTAGCAATTAACTTACTGTTTTATGATTTCCTATTTAAGTACCCATACGATACAGCAAACCCTTGAGGATAGACTTGTTCACTCTTGCATCCTGCCTGCTACAGGCTAACGCTAGTGAAAGCTGTAATTTGTTAAGCACTCACTGCTAAATGTTCTATCCTTCACAACTTGGAGAGAAGATACAATATTATTCTCAATTTACAGATAAGGAAAGTGAAGCTTAGGAAGAGTTAAAAGTTTGCACAAGGCTATTCAGCTAGTACTGTCAGAATTAACATTGAAAACCAAGCATGTCATCCTCCAAAGACCATGTTCTTAATTAAGGATGAGCCTGGGTACACACAGTTAAGGGAGTGCTGGTGGAATTTAAAATTGGCAATGTAGATTTAACATTAACACAAGTATCCTAGACTTGTTACTCAAACCAATTTATATCTATTCATAAATACAGACTAAAATATCTCATAATAATTGCTTGTTTTTCTTTAAAAATAGATACTATTTTTACTATTTTCTGATAGTGACTATTTGTAGTTTTTTTTAGTTAAAATAATTCAAATGATAGCTACTATTTATTGAGCCCCTACCAAATAGCATCCTGTACCTGTTTTGTTACATGCATTACTTTTATTAATTTATTTTTTAAATCCTCACCCGAGGATATTTTTCCCTTGATTTTTTTAGAGAAAGTGGAAGGGAAGGGGAGATACAGAGAGAAACATCGATGTGAGAGACACATTGATTGGTTGCCTCCCTCATGGGCCCCAGCCAGGGCCGGATCGAGCCTGCAACTGAGGTACATGCTCTTGACCAGAATCGAACCCAGGACCCTTCAGTCCTCAGGCTGACACTCTATCCACTGAGCCAAACTGGCTAGGGCTGCATTACTTTCTAACTTGTTCAATGTTTGCCTTTGAGGATGGAGACCATGTATTTCTCATTTATTCCTATTTCCATCTCCCCTTTCCTCCATCCAGCATGGTGGGATTAATAGATGCTCAATAATTATTTGTTGAAAGAATCTGCCACTCATATAGGTATATTTTCATACTTAATATTCACAGCAATCTTGGGGTATTATTGTAGATAATTTAAATAACTTGTGCAGGGCCACATAGTAAATGCCAGAGCTAGAGCTCCCCGCACCCCCGCACCCCCCTCATTCTGTTTGGTCCCGTGCCTCACTCTGGGATCACACTGCCTCTTACAAGCAGGCCTTCCTCTGTGAGGCCTTTTGAATGCAGACTTCCAATTTTCTATGAGTGTACACCATATATGATGTCACAATAATAGTTGAATAATATTTTCTCTCTCAGTTGATATCAATTGCTATGGGGGCAGCACTATTTTTGAACAGCATATTTCTGGAACTATATTTCCTAAGACTATCTTGGTTGACTTGTTCTTGAGAATCATAGAATAGTTTCAGAGGTGACTGGTTGTAAGTAATTCTGTTTTGCTACCATTGACAACCAACTATCTGGTTCACCAGTTAATTCCCTCACAAGTTGTATTTTATCAGACAATAAGCAAATGGAAGAAAGCAAAACAAAACAAAAACACAAAAAAGGGGGGAGGAAAGGAAATTGATGGATAACTAGGGTCTGATTTTTTTTCACTATTCAGCAAAGCAAAAATCCTCTTATTAGACATTCAGTATTTCTATAGAAATTTCTAGGAAGAAGGTTACTGCGAAAGTAAGCTCCATCTGGACAGGGAGTGGGGAGACATATTCTTCATGGAAGGAGCCGTTCCTCCAGCCTCCGTCCTCCCTTCACCCCCATACACAGCAGCTGTCACCCAGATTCTTAGCAAAAGCATTGCTGAACTGGTTTTAAGTCCCACACCCATTGACACCCGGAGAAATCTAAGTCAATAAAAAGTAAGTTAAAAGTAATACTGTAAAAAGAGGATAATAGCACTGCTACCCAGTTGGGCTAATTCATTGTGAGGAGTCAGAGGTACATTATAATATGTAGTGCATTGCCTGGAACAAAGAAAGAATCCAATCATTTTGTTTTCCCCTTTCCCAAGCCTCTATCTAAATCTATTCCTTAGCTATATGAATTCAGAATTTCTTAACTGGGTTGCCTGCTTTTTGTTTCTCCATATCCAGATCAGTCCTATGTTCTATAGAAGAATATAGCTCAAATCATGTCACATACCTAATCAATAGTCTTTCATTATTTTACTGCCTGAAATAATATTGAGAATGGAGGCCAAACTACTTTGCTAGGTATTAAAGATTCCAGTATGCTTCTTGGATTTTATTTTTTTCTATTTCATGACTCTCATAGGTCAGCCAAACTGAATATCTTGTTATTTCAAAAGTATTTGCTCCAGCCTGGCCAGTGGTGCTCAGTGGTTGACTGTCAACCCAGGAACCAAGAGGTCTCCTGTTTAATTCCCAGTCAGGGCACATGCCTGGGTTGTGGGCTCGATCCCCAGTAAGAAGCGTGCAGGAGGAAGCCAATCAATGATGTTTCTCTCTCATCAATGTTTCTCTCTATCTTTCTCCCTCCCTCTCTCTCTAAAAATAAATAAATAAATAAAAATAAAAAATATATAAAAAGTGTTTGCTCCAGCTATTCCCTTTTCCTGGAAGGTCCTTTCTTCCATCAATTTTACTCAGGTAAAGCTTTTCTGTACATTTAATGTATATCTTGCTAAATAATGAGCTCCTTAAGAACAGAGGCCAGCTTTTTCTCATCTTTACATTCCTAGTGCTGGTAGTGTTACTGATGTGGAGTTATGTATACATTAGTCAACTCAAATATTTGCTGAATAAATGGAAAAGAAAAAAACCAGACAAACTTCCTTGTATTCCCCAAGTGCTTTGAAATGCTTGATTTTTGGTCTTTTGTTCGTCCACCCACACCATTCCCAAAATTACTAGCAGAAAAAAAAATTATTGTTTTATTACTGGAAACAATGACTACAAAATTTCCAATATGTTTTGACTGTTTAATTTTTATTGCCTTTTCATTCAAGAAGTTTTCTTTTCTGGGTTTAATTAATGAAATACAGTCTAAAGCTTTTGCCATGAGCCACAATTAATTTTGAAATTATTCATAAAACTTTGTTTTCTTAATTTTTAAAAAATCTTCACTTAGAGATATTTTTCCATTGATTTTCAAAAATAGGAATGAGTTTAGCATATTCTAAGAACTGACAGAAAATAAATATGGCTGAAGTGTAGTGAGTGATGGGGAGAGAGGTCTAAAGAGAGGTTGGAGTAGTTGTAAAATTATATTTAAGAATTGAAGTAGGGAGACCAGTTAAAAGACTGTTACAGGAGGGCAGAAGACAGATAATGCCTAAGCTTGTGGCTACAAAGATGGAGAGAAGCAGAAGTACTTGATATGTACTTGATTTTTAAAGAAAAAAAATCAAGGGACTTGTTAATATGTGCAGGAAGTGATAAAAAGAGAGAAATACAAGATGATTTTTAGATTTCTAGGTTAACATCATGGTGGAGTAAGAAGACCACTTGTATTTCCCCTTACGTTTACAACTAGTTGGACATCCATAATCCAACAAAGGTTCTTCTGCTCAACACACAAACATGCCTGGGAGATCCACACTTGGGTACATCTGAAGGTGGGTGTGTTGGACTTGTTGGGGAGGCAAGATAGGGGTGGGAACAGGGACAGTGCATGGATGCAGTTCCCCAGCCATGGCTCCGGCTAATGTGGTAGCAATGGAGGAGTGGGAATGTGGGAGAATCCATCAAGAAGATATACTGTTTATTAATATATATGCACCCAATCTAGGAGCACCAAGATATATAAAGTAATTTTAACAGACATAAAGGGAGAAATAGAAAGAGAAACAATAATAGTAGGAGACTTTAGCACTCCACTTACACAATTTAAAATATGTGTTTATTGATTTTTAGAGAGAGACCAAATGCCCATTTATTGAGATCCTACTATGTTGAAAGCATTTGAAAAGTAACACAAAAACTGACAAACCTTTTTGCAGTGGCGCAAGCATTGCTTGCTTTCTGGCTTAGAACCTGACCTATCGGGTCTGTAGGCTGCATGAGGCCAGGGCCTGTGCTGTCCACCTGGGTTGACTCATGTGGATTGGCTTCCAACACAGCCTTCTCTCCCTGTTTACTAAGCAAGGAAAGAGCAGTGCTCTCTTATGTTATTCGCAGCCAGAACATATAGATGATGCTTATTGGTATTAATAGTAAAAACTAACATCTATCGAGTGTCTGCCATGTGTCAATATTGTTCCAAGAATTTACGCATTTAATCTTCACAAGAACCCTATGGAGTAGGTATTAATATTCCCTCCCCCCTTTTCCTATGAGGACTTTGAAGTTTTGAGAGGTCTAGTAACTGGACTAAGATCAGACATCTGATAAGATAGAGTAGCATTTGAATCCAATAGCCTGGTCCTAGAGATTGGGCTATAAATCACTCCGCTCTACTCTTAGCAAAAGAAATGTAGATGAAGGCAATGAAGCTTCTCAAGGATAAATCATTATTAAAGAGGCCAGGTATATCCTACCCCGATATTCTAATTCCTGATGTATGCAGAGGTTTTACTGCCCTTCACTTTTCGTTTCTTTCCTGTATTGTTTAATTTCATTCTCAAGTTTGAAAATCCTGCAAATAACACACTAATACTTCTTTGTAAATATTTATTATTAGAAAAGTACCTAAAGAGTTAATCCTCCCTCTACCTCATTCTCTACCCTCTACCTCACCCAGGGGTGAGGTTCCATTCAAAACTTCTAGGAATACATACTTCTATTTCCCCATATGCCAACACTTATTAATATCTGTTTTTTAATGTGCCCATCTAATGGCCAATAACATATCATTTTTAGATGATTTTTATCAAGTTGAATATCTCATTTATGTTATTGGCTATTCCTTTTTCTATCTTTGCATCTTTGCATATTTTGTCCATTTTTCTATTATTTTTCTTATTCTTATTTATAGAAGCTTTTACATTTTCTAGATATTAAATGTATATTTATTAATATATTGCCAATATGTTTTCCTATCAGTTGTTGGCCTTTTAATGCTTTTCAGCGTTATTGAGTTATAATAAAGGTCCCTTCCTGACCTCAACATTTGGGATTACGTGGTGGTATTAAGCATCTCTTGTGCACATGGAGAGTCCCTCTTCTGTTGCAGGCACAGATTTTAGTTCCTTTAAAATCAGTGAGTAAAATATAGTGGTATGTGGATTGGTTTTTCTGAAGCTATTTGAGTGTTTGTGTGCCAATGATTGCTTTCTGGAAGTAGCCTGAAATACTTTCCAGTAGAAATGGCTCTCATTTGATCTGGGAACCGTGGGAAGGATCATGTCTCAGGGTAGTTGTCATAGTTAAACTAATCTGAGGATGGGGTCATGAAAATGACTTGATTAAATGGACACAGACAGTAGGGGGGATGAGGGCATGTGCTGGGGGGGGTGGGAGCAGACAGGGTGAGGTCAATAGGGGGAAAAGGAGACATATGTAAGACTTTAAACAATCAAGAATTTAAATCACAAAAAGAAAATGACTTGATTCATGATTTCAAGGGGAAAATGGGCCAGGTGCCTTGGCTGGTGGAGGTATTCCACTAACGGTTAACAATGGAAGGAATCTTCTTTGTCTGGTTCAATGTCTGTAATTCCCTATGTCTGTAATTACAAATGAGGAGACCGAGGTAAGAAAGCATCATTTGTCTACGTAAGGTCATCCAGCTAGGAGGACAATGATAAAAATAATGTACAGATGATGTGATAAACAGAGAGCTTTGTTAGGCTTAGCAACAACCTCTGCGGCTTGCTGTGCTGACCTTTCAGTATTTCTGACATTTGGGAAATATTTCAACTTTTGAGGTTATTTAGAATTCCATCCCAAAATATAAAAAGCAAATATAGTCCTGTAAATGCCCCCATGAACTCATTCCGTGATAGAGAAGGCCTCATTTTTCTCATACCCTAAAGGAACTAACGATCTCTCAGATTTTACCTAACATTAAAATTGTATTACTTATTCTCATGTTCAAAATACTTTCCCCTGCATGATTTCATTTGATGTTCATTCTAATTCGACTCAAACATTAAAATAAATAAAAACAAATTTTAAAAAAGTGAATAATGTCCTTTGTTTGGGGAGTATCACTACAACATACTATAATCACCACATAGTACTGCTTTTTCACCATCCCACTACCTTAGACATTTTTTTATTGATTAAGGTATTACATATATGCCTCCATTCATGCCCTCACCCCCTGATGTCTGTGTCCATTGGTTAGGCTTATATGCATGCATACAAGTCCTTTGGTTGGTCTCTCCCCCTTATCCCCACCCACCCCTACCTTCCCTCTGAGGTTTGAGCACCTGATCAATGCTTCCCTGTCTCTGGATCTGTTTTTATTCATCAGTTTATGTTGTTCATTATAATCCACAAATGAGTGAGATCATACCTTAGACTTTCTTTTTATATTTTATTGATTTTTTACAGAGAGGAAGGGAGAGGGATAGAGAGTTAGAAACATCGATGCGAGAGAAACATCGATCAGCTACCTCTTGCACACCCCCTACTGGGGATGTGCCCTTAACCAAGGTACATGCCCTTGACCGGAATCGAACCTGGGACCCTTCAGTCTGTAGGCCAATGTTCTATCCACTGAGCCAAACCGATTAGGGCATACCTTAGACTTTTTATGATGCAGCATTACCTTCCTTCAAGTTTATTGGTTCTGGCAGTAAAACACTAAGGCATTGCCTGGCATACTGTACGTCTGGCATACAGTAAACTTTAAGAAGGATTTGTCTGCCTTTTTATAACTGTGTTTGTTTATTTATTTATTAACTAGAGGCCCAGTGCACAAAAATTTGTGCACTCGGGGGGGGGGGGTCCCTCAGCCCGGCCTGGGCCCTCTCACAGTCTGGGACCCCTCAGGGGATGACCACCTGCTGGCTTAGGCCCACTCCCCGGGGGATTGGGCCTAAGCTGGAAGTCAGATATCCTCTGGCAGCCCAGGACCCTTGGGGGATGTCCACTTGTCAGCAGGGAGCAGGCCTAAGCTGCAGTAGGACATCCTTAGCGCTGCTGAGGAGGCGGGAGAGGCTCCCACCACCACCGCTGTACTGGCAGCCATCAGCCTGGCTTGTGGCTGAGCAGAGCTCCCAATGTGGCAGTGCACTGACCACCAAGGGCAGCTCCTGCATTGAGCATCTGCCCCCTGGTGGTCAGTTTGTGTCATAGTGACCATTCATTCCCAGTCTTTCTGCTGTTAGGGTCAGTTTGCATATTACCCTTTTACTATATAGGATAGAGGCCTGGTGCATCGGTGGGGGCCGGCTGGTTTGCCCTGAAGGGTGTCCTGGATCAGGGTGGGGGTCCCCCTGGGGTGCCTGGCCAGCCTGGGTGAAGGGCTGAGGTCCATTTTCAGGCTGGCCACACCCCCTTCAAGAAGGGAGGTCCTGCTGGGGTGCCTGGCCAGCCTGGGTGAGGGGCTGATGGCTGTTTGCAGGCTGGCCACAGCCCCTTCCAGGTGAGGGTCCCCACTGGGGTGCCTGGCCAGCCTGGGTGAGGGGCTGATGGCTGTTTGCAGGTTGGCCACAGCCCCTTCAGGGTGGGGGGTCCCCGCTGGGGTGCCTGGCCAGCCTGGGTGAGGGGCTGTTGGCTGTTTGCAGGCTAGCCAAGCCCTCCAGCCACCCAAGCTTCCAGTGGAGGTTGGCTGGAAGCAGATATCTGGGATTTATTTATCTTCTGTAATTGAACTGTGTTGCCTTGAGTGGAGGCACAGCTGGCCAGGCGGGAAGCTTGGCTTCCTCCACCTCCGGGGCAACCAAGCCTCCTGCTTGCTCCAGCTCTGTGGCTGCCGGCCGCCATCTTGGTTGGGTTAATTTGCATATAGTTGCTCTGATTGGCTGGTGGGCATGGCTTGGCGTAGCAGAGGTGTGGTCAATTTGCATGTTTCTCTTTTATTAGATTAGATTAATTTATTTATGAATAGGTGCTATTTTTACAAAAGGATATACTATAAAAAGTTACCCTTAACCTTGTGCTCAGACCACCCAGTTCCCTTTCCACAGGCCAACTCCTAGGCAGGCACCTAGCAGCTAACTTAGAACTAGTGTGTGTCTGGCAGTGTTCCAGCTCCGTCATCCAGGAAACTGTCAGTCTCTGCACCTGAAAGCCCCACTCTGGCCTTTGGGAACTAATCAATGTTTATTTGAGTGTTTTTTAAACTTTAAAATAATCACAACCCACAGTAAGAACTACATTTAAACACATGCATTTCAAATGACATAACACATTTCAGGAAACGATACATACTCTTGCTGCATAAGGCATACAGTAATGTTTTCTGTTCTGTTTAATTTTTTAACCATCTACTAAACATGCATATATACATTTTATCTCCCCAACACAATTTAATTTAAGAATATTTATTGGAGAATCCAAGATGGTGGCAGAGTAGGTGGAAGCTACACTCAGCTCCTCCCAGGACCAAAATGGAATTACAACCAAATTATAGAACAATCACCCTGAAAATCCAACTGAAGACTAGCTGAAAAGAAATCTTATATCCAAGGATTTATAGAAGAAGCCACATTGAGACTGACAGGAAGGGCGGACACATGGAAAAGACTGGCCCCACTCCCATAGGCAGAGGCTGAGGTTTCAGAGGGATAGTTCAGGTGTGGGGCGTTCTCCCTGAGAAGCGTGAGGTCTCAACCCCAACCCGGGCTCTCCAGCCCAGAGTGGAAAAGAGGTATATATATATACATACACACACACACACACACACACACACACACACACACACACACACACACTGGTGGCCCGGTGCACAAAACTCATGCACATTGAAAGGGAATTAATTAGAGGATGTGAACGTGAGGCAGTCCGTGTTTCTGAAATTCAATGACATGAATTTTAGCTATTACTTTGCCAAATAAATGGAATTTACAGATATCATTTAAAAGAGCATTCAACTTCATATTAAAAACTCTGGCTATCAAGTCAGGTCTGTTTTCAACTTTTACCAGCGTTGTAAATTATTTGCAATATCTGCCCATTTGGGGTTGCACGTCATGGTTATGAATAAATCGGGCTTGCCATACCTTGTTACAATTGCCATAGCATCCTGATATCGCTGCTGCATATTTCTGGGACTACTCTCAAAAGATGATGGAAGTATTGTTATCTTACCAATCGGCACATTGTCCTTTTCAGATCTAGATTTGAGATAATCCATCAAACCACTATATTTTTCAACTCTCAACTTAGATTGGTTTGCTTTGATGAAATTTATCCGATTGGCCTCCACTTCTGAATACGAATCCACATTAAACTGTTAATTTTCCTGCATTTAAAATAGGATTTAATGTGTCCTGCACAGAGAGATGAAATCCATAATACTGCATTTGTGTGACTCATGTGCTTAGATTTTGTCTAATATTACTGTCGATTACACTGTTGTCTCTGAGTCTTAATGCAATATCTGTTCCCTAGCCTTTTTCACCATGTGGGAAAAGAATAGGATATGTCATTGCATCTAATGTAGGAAACAGGATATTGATTTGTTTCATTTGAGTGGCATTTGGATTATTGGGATCTGTTTTACAATGAATGAGAAAGTCCCTTTCAAAAGGAGGCTCTCCATTTTCATTTCTGAATATGACAGCAACCTCAGTTATACGGGGAGAATTATATCTACCCGGGTCACTGTTATGATTGTATTTAATCACCATTGTTACTTCTGTGGGAGCAATACCTTTTGCTGCTGCTTCAGATTGGGCTTCCTTTTCTACCTCATGTAATATCTTGTACGATTTTGTTAATTCATTTATGTCATGCATGAGGTTGTTGATGTTGATCATGAGTCTTTCTGAGCAGCCCTGGTTTTCTGGCATTGCTAATCTTTTACTTGTAGCTTCAGCTGTATCCAAAATATAGAGTTGAGCAAACTTCTGAGAAACACCATCTGAAGGATGTAAAGTTCCAGTACAGTGATAAACTTGTCCATGTATTCTAAAACAGTATGGCCCTTATCCTGATGGCGATGCAATATTTGCACCTATGGAAGCAAAAGAACTATTTATGGAACGAATATTTTCCATGAAATTTTTACTGTCAGAATCTTCATTTGTCATTAATCTTTTTAAATACGCTGGGTAATCTGAAAATG
The DNA here is from genome assembly GCF_000147115.1 of Myotis lucifugus. Lineage (NCBI taxonomy): Eukaryota > Metazoa > Chordata > Mammalia > Chiroptera > Vespertilionidae > Myotis > Myotis lucifugus. The sequence continues at coordinate 263,232 of NW_005871237.1, read as the reverse complement.
TATATCATTTGGACAGACTTTCCCTTTGCTACAACATTGAGTAAATTTCCCATCGGATGGTTTTTCATCAGAGAAATTTAGTGATAGGCAAAATTCACATCGAACCGTCATTCCGCCACAACTATGTTTGAGAATTGCATCCTCATGTACTCCATTTTTGCTGAGAAGGCAGTTCCTACCAGAATTGGTAGTATTTGTTGATGACTGTTCTCTAGACATATTCTGTCGTCACCACCACCTTCTTTCAACTTCAAAGGCATGTTGGTCTTTAGACATTTTCCGTCAATAACACCAGTGTTTTTTGGCATCAGAGTGACGTTTTTCCAATAGCTGGTCTTCAGATACATTCTGTCACAGGCACCGCCTTCTTTCAAGATCAGACACACGTTGCTCTTCAGACATTTTCTGTCAATAATGCCGGCATCTTTTGGCTGCAGAGCTACTTTGTATTAACAGTTGTTCTTTAGACATAGTCCCACCTCTCTACTGTCACGATCTGAGATGCAGGTGAATGAGAGTCCTGGCTGTCAGGCTGCTGAGAGCTGTCTGACCAAAGGCTGATTCTGTCTGATTCTGTGGAGGTGGGACTTCCTCCTCCCTGCTATCAGTTTCCACAGCTGTGATGAGGAAGCTGGGGTGACAGAGGGAGCCACGCCCCCCAAGCTGCCCTCTCTCTCGCTCTGCTCTATGTCCAGTGGCCTCTTACTCTGCCAAGTCTTCCAAACCTCCCGCTCTCCACCCACTCTCCCACTCTGCTCTCTGCCGGTGAAGGTCCCGGGAGCCCGCGGGTGTGGCTAGGCGCAGCCAGCCTCACCTCCTGGGGCCAGCGAAGGTCCCAGGAGCCTGCAGCTGCCATCGCCTCGGGCGCTTGACACCTGCATATGCAAATTAACCCACCATCTTTGTCACATTAATTTGCATACTCACTCCTGATTGGCTGGTGAGTGTAGCGGAGGGATGGTCAATTTAAATGTTTCTCTTTTATTCTATAGGATATATATATAATCTCACTGTGAAAAGCAGTGGGTTTCTGTCTATCAGGGAAAGATGGAGGTTGCTAGAGACACAGGAACCCTCTCAAAGGGCCAATGCACAAAATTTCATTTGTAGCCACTCACTCTGCTCTCTAGTGAAGGGAAGGCTGAATAAACGAGTTGTGTGAGGAGAGTTTGGGGTTTGTGGCTCTGGGGAGAGAGCTGAAGGGACAGCTGCTAGGATCCCTGTGTTGAGTCACTTTCTCTTACCAAAGATGCCGTCTTTCATGGGTGGAGCACTTCCCTCCCTGTGGCATCAGCCTGGAGAAAGCTGTAGCCCCACCCTCTGGACTCCCTCTTGCCCTACCCTGTGAAGTTTTGCCCTGCTTAGTAGTCAGCAGCTTTGGCCAGGGTGTAGAGGTCAGAGCAGACTCAGGGGGTGTCAGTGACTGAGTTGTGTGGCTCTGAGGTGGGGGCCACCCCCCAACATTCCCTGAAACCTGAAAGGCACATCCCCCTCACAGGAGATCCACTAGCCCCCATCCTCATGATTCCTAGCAGCCCCACCTGGCTGAGTTCTGTGTCTTCCGGTCAGAATTTGGGATAGACTGAGTTTTGTGGTTCTAGAACAGGGACCATTTCCCCCTCACACACCAGACTGGAGCAGAGCCCTTCCTTTCCATGGCCAAATATTGGTTTATTTGGGCCTGAAAACTCTGCTGGCATCACCCTGATGACTCACTAAGACTCCACCCCAACACTAAGGTGTGCAAGCACCCAGTGGGTGGTGGCTAGACTTGATATACCCAAGGACATTTGCTGAGTGGCCTCAGACCCAGCACTGGCACTAGGTTTAAACCTGCATAAATCTGGTGGACACCACTTGCCCCTACCTGATGATTCATTGAGAACCTACCTCATGCAAACTGAGTACTCCCAGATGCCCTTTCAGTGACTGAGCCTAACAGGCAGCCAGCAGGTGGAGGCAGCTGGAGGTGGGTCTCAGGATGCTTTGGGACTTTTGCTGACCTGTCCCTGGTACTGGTTATGGTAAAAGCTGACCTTGGTGTACAGCTTGGTCCTTCCTATGTGCATGCAGGTCCAGCAGAGGCAGCTACAAACTAGATTGCTGAGGGCCAGTCACAGGCAGTGTCCTGCACCAGTGCACTTCCCAAGAGCCCCAGATACAACAATCCCAGTGGCCAGCTTCAGAAAACATAGGAACAGGATCCAATAAGGTTCACAATAACACAAAATCTATGGGACACAGTGAAAACAGTGATAGAGGTAAATTCCTAGCATTACAGGCCTACCTCAAGAAACAAGAAATATCTCAAAAAAACAACCTAACTTTACACTTAAAGGAACTAGAAAAAGAACAACAAAGCTCAAAGTGAGTAGAAGGAAGGAAATAATAAAGATCAGAGCAGAAATAAGTGAAATAGAGGGTGGAGAGCACCTGGGAGAGCACCTGAGCAAAGGTCGTCAGCTGAATCCTGCGGCATGGGCAAAGCCATGCCCTGGAAACATACCTCACCAAAAGCAGGAATGTTGTCAGTCCTGACCTTTAGCTCAGGTGCCAGGGGTGGATGCAATTATCCAGGTTCAGCCAGGCCTGACAATTACAAGAAGCCACAAGAATGAAGAATGCAGTAGATCTTTAAGCATGACTTAACATAATTTCCCTTTGTCTTAAACTCTAGTAAAACTTCCTGGTATCATGCTGTATATAATAAACACACTGCACTAGCTCTGGGTCACTGTGTCTCCATCCTGGAACAGTGTCCCACTTGGTCCCAGCTTTACTTGTATAATGTCTCTGTGTCTGTCTCTTTCTTTATCCCCAGTTGCCCCTACTCAGATTGTGTTCACTCTCTAGCTGTGCTGGATGCAGAAGAACTGGCACCAGAACAGGGACCTGAGTACAGGGGAACTTGAAGCAATAAGGTGAGGGGATGCTCCGAGGTGCATGCAACGAATTTAAGAAGTAAGGTAAGGAGCAGATTAATATAGCTGGGTGTAAAACATGGGAAATACAGAGTCTCAGGAGAGAGACCTATATGCTCAAATGCTTAAGACAATGCTCAAAGCTAGAGGATGCTCTATTAAGCATAGTCAAATTCTTGATTTCTTGAGTTTTGTTAATGAAACTTGCCCTTGGTTTCCTGAAGAGGGAACCGTCAACTTACAGACCTGGGAAAAGGTCGGAAAGCAGTTGCATGACCAATACACAGCAGAAGGTCCAGAAAAAATTCCTATTCCTACATTCGTACTATGGTCTCTAATTTATAACTGCCTTGATCCGGCGAAGGAGAGCTTAAGAATGTCTAAGCAGGGTGTGGCCACAGCTTTGCAGCATACAGTAGAGGGTGCAAATCCCTAAAAACACCACCTCCCCTGCTGCACCACCTCCCTCTATGCCCATCGCTCCTGTGACCACAGTCAAGAGCCCACCTGATAAATCTCTACCTTCTAATTATGAGGGGGAGCTAGAGTTTGAGTGGAGCAGGATAAGCGTCACCTTGAGCAGAATGACTCAGATGATGAGGAAGGTTTTGCTCAGTTTTGCGGAAATGATCCTAGCAGCCCCACCTTTACAGCAAGATGCAGGTGTGTGGCAGAAAGTGAAAGCGACTTCATATTTCACTTTGCTGGAGGCTCAAGCTAGTTGTAGTAGGCTGAACCGCGTAGAAGGGATTGAAGGAATTTCCCAGCAGCTGCCAAGAATTCTTTATCTTAGAGACCTTTTTCTCCCTCCCAGGCCACCAGAAATTCTTAAGCTAGTCAGATTTCTGTCATGCAATTTTGGCTTTCTAACTTTTAGGGACTTTAATTTGCTCTTCCCTAGTTTATGATTTTGCAGTGCTGTGTTAAAATTTTAAGATTAATTTGAAAGTATAAAATTTGTGAAGATTACAACCCAGGGAAGTTTAAACAAAGGCCAGCTAATTCCAAAGCCTGTCTGTGATTAACAAACTATTATCTTCCTCACCTGAGGCAAAGCGGGAAGGGGAAAAAAACAAAACCAAACCGAGGTTTTAATCTCCAGGCTAGGCAGAATGAGAGGTGGTGCTTGCTGAATTTGGCAGGGTGAGGAAATTTGCAAAGCCCTGCCCAGCATCACGTCCATTAAACATCCAGTAGGCAGTGTCAGTATTACTGGACCAGGTGGTCTGGCGCCTGCCTGTGACATCACAAACCTGCGCCGGCCAGCCCTGGGGATGTGAAACAAGGGAATAGGCAAGCATCAGACATGTCCCCCCAGCATTTTCTCTACAGTTCAAAGTATATTCTGTACTTCTGTGCTATTACTAAAATATAAAAATTTAATGGCCAAATTGAAAATGATTAATTCTGTGGTCAAGACCAAATCTTTAATGTTAAAACCTGTTTAAATTTTAATAATCCTTAAATTGGATATAATTGACAGCTTTTCTGAATGTAATATTTCAAGAATTTAACTGAGAGACAACTTTATGACACCCTGAGGGCCCTGAAGTGATGCAAAGATTTATTCTCTCTCCCTAAAAGAAATATTTTTGAACTAAATTAGACCAGTACAATATACTTGAAGTTACATAAGGAAGTAAGCTATGCAGGCTGGGTTGGACAACAAAATCAATGCCTTCAGGATAATGGGTGTTTCTTGAATGAGAATGGACCACATTCCAAGGGTGGTTCCTGGTTCCCAGGGGCATATGACTCCCAGCCAGATTAACATGTCCTTTCCTTGAACAGAAGGGACAATTATGGTTAACAGCATAATTAAAATAAAATAATACTCACATTGAGTTATCCCTGTTATAAAATTGGTCAAGAAAATGCTTTAGGTAATTATTAGTTTTAAAATCTCAAAGTTGTTAAGATATAATTAATGGATGTAAGTGAAATGAAGAATTTGTGATAAAGCTTTTCAGTAATAATTATAAATACTTTAATAATAAAAGTTCAGTCACTCAAGAGGAGACTGACTGTGCTCTCTATTGGAGGAAGGGGCCAGTTGCTCTTCTCCTTGTAAAAGTAGAGAAGCCACAGCAGTAACCTTAGGTGTTATCTCTAAGGAAAAATGTAGCAGTTAAATCCAAGCTGCTAGAGGCTGAGAACAGGCTGCGGGACCTGCTCCCTCCTCCGCCTGCCTTTTCTTCAGCCTCATATGCCTATACATAATTTTCCAAAGTCTTTGGTAACTTAAAGACTTTGGAGCATTGCTAGGTTAAATGATAAATATCTAAATATTTTTAAATAACATAAAAAACGGAAACAGATTGCTAGACAAGTTTTAATTCTTCTGCTCTTAGTTTTTATTACAGAAGGTCTTTTGTACTTTGTTGAAGGTATATTTTCTTGAAAGTAAGAGTTCATTTAAAGTGTGTTCATAAATGTTAATCTAAGAAATGCTGACTGTTTACTTTTTGGTTATCATTGAAAAAAATTAAGGTTTAAAGAAAAAAGAAAGAAAAGGTTGGTACAAGTTGCTGAAGGTATGACAGGAAGAAAGAATATTAGAGTAGAAATATTTAACAGAAGGTCTGAGGCATGGTTATGCATTTTGAAGGAAAAAGAAGGTGGTTTCTAAAGGTGGTTATTTCTGAAAGTTGTAAGAACGTTTCTGAAAGTTGTAAGAATGCCTGTGGAAGTTATAGGAAGTTTGTAGAAAGAAATGTTAAAAGGAAATTGATTAAATGACACAGGCCAGTAAGCCAGGACAAGCAGAAGAGGGAAATTGAGATAGTAAAACAGCAATTTGGAGCCATCTAGTAAATTCTATCTTCCCTAAACTAAGGACACTTAAAAGTAAATGATTTGTATTTTGCTTCCCTAAACCAAGGGTAAATAGCTTATGTCAATGTATTCAGGGAGAGCTGGCTTTCATAGTATAAAGGATTCTAAAGTATTTCAGACAAATTACTCCTCTGCACAATGAGTAGAAATCCAAGACCTCATTTATGCTTTAGAAAATTTTGCCTCTGAGCCCGTCAACATCTACAGTGACAGTGCTTATGTAGTAGGAATGGCTACCATTATTGAAACTGCTACCATTGGGCATACAAATTCTGAAGAGCTATTTCATTTGTTTACAACTTGCAAAGGATTATTCAAAAATGGCAGTTTCCATGTTTTATTCACCATATTAGACAATAATGGCCTCCCGGGTTCCATGGCTGCAGGCAATAAGGTAGCAGATTGCTTCGTTGCCTTGGTAGAGGAGGTCACTCCATTTTCCATGGCACAGGCCTCGCAGGCCCTGCATCATTGAAATGCCTCTGCCTTGCGCAAGGAATTACATATTTCCTGAGAGCAGGCTCACCAAATCATTAAGCAATGCCCCCAGTGTGTTATTCACCTCCCTGTGCCAGCATTAGGGATAAATCCCCAAGGACTTAAACCTAATCAAATCTGGCAGATGGATGTCACCCATATACCTGAATTTGGCAGATTTCGGTGGATCCATGTCTCTGTGGACACATGCTCATGCTTCAATTTCGCTACTCCCCAAACAGGGGAAAGTGCAAAGCATGTAATTAACTCGTTTCCCGCACTCCAAGTGTTAATCACTGCCTAGCTACATTTCTAGACAATGGATCTACTTATACTAGATCCTCCTTTCAGCAGTTTTTCAAGCAATACCAAATAATGTAAAAAACAGGAATTCCCTATAATCCCCAGGGACAGGCAATTGTAGAAAGAGCTAATTGGACCTTGAAGACTCAGTTGCAGAAACAAAAAGGGGGAGATGGGTGTTATCCTACTCCACAGAATTAGTTAAATTATGCTCTTTACACTTTAAATTTTTTTAAATTGTAACAATGAGGGTCACACACCAGCCGAGAGGCATCAAGTTCCTGGTACCGTGGCATCTGCAGGTATGGCCCAATGGAAGGATATACAAACAGGGCAGTGGAGAGGGCCGGATCCAGTGATGATGCGGGGAAGAGGCCACGTTTGGATCTTTCCAGAAGGTGCCTCTAACCCCATCTGGGTGCCAGAGCGAGCAGTACCTCACGACCATGGATCCAGGAGAACAACTCATCCTGCTGTTCAAGAAGCTGAAGATCACGCCTCTGGTGATGATGCTGGCTCAGCCACTGACCCGGAAGAAGGAGGAGAGCAAAGGGCATGTGACCAGTCCACCAGAGAAGCTAGTGTCCCCACATGGGGTCAACTAAAGAAGCTGACCATCGATGCTCAGCAAGTGGTAGAAGGACAGGGGGTTCAGGTAACCCCCTCCACCCTTTTTTGTCACTATGTTGGCACTTGTCAGCTGCCAGGTAGGTATGGCTACAGCAGAAACTTACTGGACATATGTTCCAGACCCCCTGTGGTTAATCCAGCCACCTGGACCAGGGAACCAGTGCCAGTGTTTACTAACAACCCCAATATGGTCGCGGATAACTCTGACCAACATATAACTCCTTCCTCCCAAGGTAATTATACTTATAACTAGAGGCCTGGTGCACGAAATTTGTGCATGGGGGTGTGTGTCCCTCAGCCCAGCCTGTACCCTCTTCAATCTGGGACCCCTCGAGGGATCAAGCCTAAATGGGCAGTCGGACATCCCTCTCACAATCCAGGACTGCTGGCTCCCAACCGCTCGCCTACCTGCCTGCCTGATTGCCCCTAACCACTTCTGCCTGCCAGCCTGATCACCCCTAACCACTCCCCTGCCAGCATGATCGATGCCTAACTGCTCCCCTGCCGGCCCGATTGCCCCCAACTGCCCTCCCCTGCTGGCCTTGTCACCCTTAAGTGCCTGCCCCTGCCGGCCTGGTCACCCCAACTCCCCTCCCCTGCTGGCCTCATCACCCCTAACTGCTCTCGCTTGCAGGCCTGGTCCCCTCCAATTGCCCTCCCCTGTTGGCCTGGTCGCCCCCAACTGCCCTCCCTGCAGGCCTGATTGCTCACAACTGACCTCTCCTGTCAGCCATCTTGTGTCCACATGGGGGCGGCCATCTTGTGTGTTGGAGTGATGGTCAGTTTGCATATTATCTCTTTATTAGATAGGATAGAATAGCTTTAGTGCAGAGGTCCCTATCTGTCTTGAAAGGGGGCTTCAGGATGTCTGCAGCTTGGCCAAAAAAATAAGATGTCCTATAGGGGCACAAGCATTGCTAACATTGCAGACCCTTGGGATTTTAGAAAATATATTCAGACAGTTACTAAACTGGGGTTTCCTAATACCACCCTATGGCTGTCTGATAAGCACCCCTCGATTCCCTACTGTCCTAATAGCACCACTATTGAGCTAGGGGCATTTCCTCAATGGCAAGATTGTGCCATCCCTGTACCAGTAAGACATAATATTTTTGGCTCTGACTTGTATGCATTGAATTGTTCTCACAGGCTTGATGCTAAACATCCCCATCATGCGTCTATGTCTCCAGGAGGGTGTGTAGGTAATGCCCTGACCACGAAAACAGGAGGTTTGCAGAAAGATCTTTGGCGTTTAGCCACTGCCCTTGACTTGCTTAATTTTACTAGCTCTTCCTCTGCTGACATTAAAGCAGCATGTTCATTGAGCCCTTGCTATGGCTTATGAGCCTGTGTCCAGCCCCCATATGTATTGGTGACTGGAAATGTGAACATCACCAGCGTAGGCACCCATTATGCTGTCCAATGCCATCACTGTGACCTTACCAGCTGTGTTTCCAGGTATAATCTGAATAAAAATATATTAATTTTAAAACAACCCTCTTTTATTATGCTTCTTAGCAACATAACAGGAAAATGGTGTCATGATACAGGCCTCCAGGCATTGCAGGAATTGCCTAATCAACTGTCCCAGGAAAAGCGTGCTTTGGGACTTATTATTTTTGGTCTTGTTACCCTAGTTACTGTTATCGTATCTGCTGTGACTGCATCTCTCACATTGACCCAGAGCACCCAGTATGCAAAGTCTGTTAATGAATTGGCTCAGAACACCTCGGCTACACTTCATAATCAAGAAGATATAGACAGAAAGCTAGAAACAAAGCTAAATGCTTTGGAAGCTGTAGTAATAGGACTAGGCAATCAATTAGAAAGTGTCAGGATTAGACAACAGCTGCAATGCCATAATGCTTTTACATATAATTTGTGTAACTTCAGCCTGCTATAACAGTTCTCTATGGAATTGGAATAAAATCAAAATGCACCTACAGGGAATATGCCATCATAATAATATCAGTATAGACCTAGTGTGCTTACACAAACATGTGCAAGCCATTCAGAATAGTCATGATGAGATTATACCTCCTGTAAAGCTAGCAAAAGAATTGCTAGATGATTTAAAAGGATTTAATCTATGAAATATGTTAAAACACACCACCTGGTACCTAATAGGATTCCTTTGTGCACCACTAATATTACTCTGCTTTATTTCAGTCACCAGCAAGCTTCTGTAATCCCAAGTTTGAAGGCTCTAATTAGATGTCCATAAGCTACATTTAAAAAATAAAAAAGGGGGAGATGTGGAGAGTGCCTGGGAGAGCACCTGAGCAAAGGTCGTCAGCTGAATGTTGTCAGTCCTGACCTTTAGCTCAGGCGCCAGGGGGTGGGTGCCATTATCTAGGTTCACTCAGGCACCAGGGGTGGATGCCATTATCTGGGTTCAGCCAGACCTGACAATTACAAGAAGCCACAAGAATGAAGAATGCAGTAGATCTTTAAGCATGACTTAACATAACTTCCATTTGTCTTAAAGTCTAGTAAAACTTCGTGGTATCATGCTGTATATAATAAACACACTGCACTAGCTCTGGGTCACTGTGTCTCCATCCTAGAACAGTGTCCCACTTGGTCCCAGCTTTACTTGTATAATGTCTCTGTGTCTGTCTCTTTCTTAATCCCCAGTTGCCCCTACTCAGGTCTTGTTCACTCTCTAGCTGTGCTGGATGCAGAAGAATAGAGTCTAAAAAAGACCCCCCCACCCCACAAAAAAACACACAATGAAACCAAGAGCTGGTTCTTTGAAAGGATAAACAAAATTAGAAAACCTTTAACCAAACTCATCAAGAAAAAAAAGAGAGAAGACATAAATAAAAAAAAATCAGAAACGAAAGAGGAGAAGTAACAACTGACACCAATAAAATACAAAAGATTATAAGAAAACATTACGAACAACTATATGCCAAGAAAGTGGCCAATCTGGGCGAAATGGCTAAATTCCTAGAGACAAAAAAAAAATCTTCCAAAAATGAATAAGTAAGAATCAGAAAATTTGAACACACAGACTACAACTAGTGAAATTGAAGTATTAATAATAATAAAAAAATCCCAACAAACAAAAGTCCTGGACCACATGGCTTCACAGGCAAATTTTACCAAATATTCAATGAAACACTAACATCCATCCTTCTCAAACTATTCCAAAAATTCAAGCTTCCAAGCTAATTTTACTAGGCTAGCATTATTTTAATTCCAAAATCAGATAAAGACACCACAAAGAAAGATAATTATAGGCCAATATCCCTAGTGAACATAGATGCTAAAATCCTCAACAAAATATTAGCAAACCAGATCCAGCAATACATTGAAAAGATCACACACCATGATCAAGTGAGATTTATTCATGGGTTGCAAGGTTGGTACAATATCCACTGTATAGGAGAACGTATTTGCCAATTATACATTTGATAAGCAGTTAATATTCAAAATTTATAAAGAACTTATATAGCTCAGCACTAAAAACAAACAAACAATCCAATAAAAAAAAATGAACAAAGGACATGAATAGACATTTCTTCAAAGAGGACATACAGATGGCCAATAGAAATATGAAAAGAGGCTAAATGTTACTAATCATCAGAGAGATGCAAATTAAAACCACAATGAGATATCACCTCACAAATGTTAGAGTGAGTCTCATCAATAAATCAACAAACAAGTGTTGGCAAGAATGTGGGTAAAGGGAACCCTCATGCACTGTTGGTGGGAATGTAGATTGGTGCATCCCTATGTTCATAGCAGCGTTATTTACAATAGCCAAGATGTGCAAGCAACCCAAGTGCCTATCAGTAGATGAGTAGGTTAAAAGGCTGTGGTACATTTACACAATGGAATACTACTTGGTCATAAAAAAGAAGAAAATCTTACTCTTTGGGACAGCATGGATGGACCTGGAGAGCATATGCTCAGTGAAATAAGCCATTCAGAGAAAGACAAATACCATATGATTTCACTTTTAAGTGGAATACAATGAACAAAATAAACTAACAAAGAAAGTAGAAACACACTCACAGAGAAGAGACTGGCAGCTGTCAGAGGAGAAGGGTTTGGGGGGGGGGGGGCTGGCTGACAAAGGTGAAGGCATTAAGCAAAAACAAACAAACAAACTTATGGATACAGACAATAGTATGTTGATTACCAGAGAGTAAGGGTGGTTGGGGAGTTAGAAGAGGGTGTAAGGGGATAAATGGTGATGGAAGGAGACTCAACTTGGGGTGGTAAACACACAATGCAATACACAGATGATGTACTACAGAATTGTGCAACTGAAAACTATATCATTTTATTAATCAATGTAACTCCAATAAATTCAATTTAAAAGCTTAAAAAATGAATCTTATTTTCCTTGTTGTAAAGTTATAGAGATTTTTGGTTAAATATAGGACTGAATATACAAATTTGTGGGAGTACCCTAGCAACCTTGCTCCCACCCCACACTATGATAAAGGAATTTAAATAAAAGGGCAAAACACAAGGGCTAAGAGGGAAAAATAGGAACAACCATTTAAAAGTTGGACATTAGATGGACAAGTGATAACAGATTTAGCAAGAAGCTTTTCTCTGGGACAAGCACAGGAGCCCAATGTTTTCTGCTACAGAATCTCAGAAAAACTCCAGAAATGGAGTCTTGAGCTGCCTCTGAAAGAAGCGATAAAATCCAGACCTGCCTCCTTTCACCAAGGCTGCGTTGGCCAGGAGCGCAGGACTTTTCCATCCAGGAATTTTCCACCTGGGTTGGAGGAGGGGTACGAGCTGGATGTCCAAAGAATCTCCCTGTTTTCTTCTTCACTTCTCATTCCTGCCCAGCAGAGCTGACATTTCACTGGGCCAGATGTCTCTATGGGTTCTGTGGGGCTGTCTTTCCTCAGATTCATGCTCTGTTCCACACACGCATTTGGCTGTAGCTCCCCACTCCGGCACTCCCTAGTGTTCTTTAGCAACCCTCTCCATCCAGTTTCTGTCTCAGGAGTGAGTAGAAAGCTTTTGTTAGCTAGTGGCTCTTCTTTTTTTGCTTTGTGTTTTTTCTAAAAATGTTATTATTTGTAGAGGGCCCCTGGGAAGGCACATGGACATCTACACTAATAAAAGACAAAAATGCAAGTTGACTGTACCTTCGCTATGCCTTAAGCCATGCCCACCAGCCAATCAGAGCGACTATATGCAAATTAACCCAACCAAGATGGCGGCCGGAAGCCACGGAGCTGGAGCAAGCAGGAGGCTTGGTTGCCCCAATGATGGAGGAAGCCAAGCTTCCCGCCTGCCACAGCCCGCTCTGAGCTCCACTCAAAGCAACAAAGTTTCAATTATAGAAGGTAAAAACCCCCAGATATCTGCTTTCAGCCGGCTGTGGCCACAGAGCTGGAACGAGCAGGAGGCTTCCCTCCCGCCTGCCCTGGCCAGCTCTGAGCTCCTCTCAAGGCTACAAAGTTTCAATTATAGAAGGTAAATAAATCCCAGAATTAAAAAAAGAAAAGAAAAAAAGGAGAGGCTGGGAGCTTCCGTTGCTGGGGGGCTTGGCCAGCCTGAAAACAGCCCTCAGCCCCTCACCCAGACTGGCCAGGCACCCCCAGTGGGGGCCCCCCACCCTAAAGGGGGTGTGGCCAGCCTGCAAACAGCCATCAGCCCCTCACCCAGGCTGGCCAAACCTCCATGAGGGGAGGGTTCCCACTTGGGGGGGGCTTGACCAGCCTGCAAAGAGCCATCAGCCCCTCACCCAGGCTGGCCAGGCACCCAGTGGGGACCCCCACCCTGAGAGGGGGTGTGACCAGCT
>NW_005871237.1:247352-250184 GCF_000147115.1 Myotis lucifugus | reverse complement strand
CCTGAGAATTAGAATGGTGGCAATTTGGGTGAAGGTCCCAGATGTCCCTCCTCAACTGTACCTCCCTCCACTCCAGAGGCTACCATCTTCTAGCTTACGTTTTTTACAGTATTTTGCTTTCTTTAGTAGCTTTATCACATATTTATATATTCATTTTGCTATTTTGGAGGGTTTTATAAACATTGTTTCATATATATAGTCTCTTGTGAATTTTTCGTTGAACATTTTGTTTCTAAAGCCTTCTCTGTTGATGTGAGTGGTTGTATTCTTTTATTTTTTTTACTGCTGTGTACTGTGGATGTACTGCCATTTATTTATCTATTTCCCTGATGGTTGGTCATCCCAAAGTTCCTTTTTAAAAAAAAAAAAATCCATGAACAATGCTTCTATGAACATTTTTTGTTGTTGTTAATCCTCACCTGAGGAAGGGCAGGAGGGAGAGAGAAAGAGGGAGAGAGAGAGAGAGAGAGGGAGAGAGAGAGAGAGAGAGAGAGAGAGAGAGAGAGAGAAACATTGATGTGGGAGACACACATCAATTGGTTGCCTTCCTTATGTGTCCCAACTGAGGTGGGAGATGGAACCCGCAATTCAGGTACATGCCCTTGTCAGGGACTTGAACCTGAGAGACTTTGGTGCACAGGTCGACAGTCTAACCACAGCCACACTGGCCAGGGCTGAACATTCTTTTATATGTTTTCTGCTACAGTTATGTAAGAATTTCTCTGGCTTAGAAATGAAATTAACTAAATTGTAAAATATGCACATGTTCAGCCTTACAAGATAATGCCAAATTGTTTGCCAAAGATTTTTTTGCCAATTTCCACTTCTAAAAATGACTTCCCATTTTCCCCATTCTTGAGAAAACTTTGCTTAGTCAGACTTTAAAGTTTTTATTATTCTCCTGAGTATAAAATGGTTTCCCATTGTATCATTAATTTTTTAACTTTATATTTCTCATTGTGTATTACTATATAATACAGAAAAGTGCAAAGATCATAAGTGTAGTTAAATAAATCTTCACAAAATGAACAGTTAGAACCAGAAACAGAGTATTACAAGCACCCATATGCCACTCCATACTCCTTTCAATCCACTCCAAGGTAAAGAACCACTATCCTGACTTCTATCAGCATGAATTAGTTTATATATGTACATTTTTTATGTGTGTATGTCTGGCTGCTTGTCTCAGTGTAATGGTTTTGAGATTCATGCACATTGTGGCGTGTGGTATTAATTTTGAATTCCCAGAAAGCTCCCTGTAACTCCACCCTTTCCGTTCTTTTTGCTCTGTGACTGAACACATTTGGGACACAGAGGTTTAGAACTGTTGCCCTAAGCAGCTTAAAAATCTGAGTTCTGTTGTCTTGTCCAGAGGGAAAACACAGACTGAGAGATGAGAGATGGAGCCAAAGAGACTAGATGCCAGATGGACACAGCACCAGAGTGAGGAGAAACAGGGTAAGAGGGTCCAGGAGAACTTCTGCCAATGGTCTGGGAGTGTCTGAGCATCCTGGCCATGTTGGTGGTCAACTTGCTCTAAGTAGACTTAAATAAGTAGGACTTATAGTCATTCACTATGTAGGGTGCTGAGGATTGAATAGTACACAGATCTCACCCTCAAGAAACTCGGAATATGGGAAAGAATACTGACACATAGACAAACAAGTAAATTACAGTATAAAGTAATAGGAACTATGTGATAAGTGTAGCATGGGGGGAGGGAGGTATCATCTCTGGTTTGGGTGGGGTGTGTGTGTGTTGGGGGGGAAGTTCAGGAAAGACTTGCCCAAGGAAGTGCCCGTTGCCTTAGTTGCTATGTAAACAAAAGTATAAAAGCAGAAGACTTTCCAGACAGAGAATAACAGGCAAAGGAAAGGCATCTGAGAAAGCAGGTTTACTTATGGGATCTGAAAGTGTTTCACTAAACAGTCAGCAGAGTATGTGTGCAGGCACTGAGCGTTGAAGACTTAGGAAGAATTTTGATCATGAAGCCCCTTGCATACCATGGGATGGATTAGGACGTATCCAGTAAACCACTAAAGTTTTTTGTGTAAGGAAATAATTTTGGATCACTGTTTTGGAGGGACTGAGGAACATTGATTGGTGAGTAGGAGACTGGACAGAAATTTTCTTGCTCATTTTATTCTTGCTCTTTGGCTAAGTGTCCTTCTCACTGGATGCTTTTATTTAGGACTTGACAACAGAAATTGCTTCTATGATTTAGAAAATGTAGATGAAGGAAAGATAATGAATTCCATATAAGAGTCAGGCCTAGGATGTAGATTAGATGGCTGAAAACGGGGTGGAATGAAGTCTTAAGAATCAAGGAGATGACAAAACTATTTATTTATTTATTTATTTATTTATTTATTTATAATTTTATTTTATTGTTTAAAGTATTACAAATAGTAGTACATATGTCTCCTTTGTTTCCCCCATTGACCTTCCCCCAGACTCCCCTACCCCCTGGCACATACCCTCACCTCCTCCCCCCACCCCTGCCCCCAGTGTCTTGCGTCATTGGGTATGCTTATATGCATGCATACAAGTCCTTCAGTTGATCTCTTTTTTTTTTTATTTATTTATTTATTTTTTTTTTCGCTAAAAGTATTACAAAGGGTATTACATAAGTGTCCTTCCCCCCCCCCCCCCCCCCCTTGAAAAGCCCCTGCCCCCCCTTACCCCCCAGTGTCTTATGTCCATTAGTTATGGTTATATGGATGCATACAAGTCCTTCAGATGATCTCTTAACTCCCCCGCTCCAACCCTCCCCCCCCTTCCCGCGGTAGTTTGGAAGTCTGTTCAAGGGTTTTTTGTTTCTGTATCTACTTT
>NW_005871237.1:179083-247002 GCF_000147115.1 Myotis lucifugus | reverse complement strand
TCTGGGTCCTGTGGTGCACCCCAGACTCTGACAGGAGGAAGATTTTCATATACATTTCACTAATTTTCCTTCATTTTTGACATTTCTATTATAGAGAAAGGGCAAATAGCAACATTAAAATATTTCCTCTAATTAATCCCTGTTTAATGTGCATGAATTTCATGCACAGGGCCACTAGTGTTTTCATATGTCTCTTGGCTTTCTGTATGTCCTCTTTCAAAAAGTGTCTATTTAGGTCCATTGCCCATTTTTTGATCAGATTATTTATCTTCCTTTTGTTAAGTTGTATGAGTTCCCTGTAAATATTGGAGATTAAACCCTTATTGGATATAACATTGGCAAATATGTTCTCCCATGCAGTGGGCTTTCTTGTTGTTTTGTTGATGGTTTCTTTTGCTGTAAAGAAGCTTTTTATTTTGATGTAGTCTCATTTGTTTATTTTCTCCTTAGTTTTCATTGCCCTAGGAGCTGTATTGGTAAAGATATTGCTATGACAAATGTCTGCTATTTTGTTGCCTATGGCTTCTTCTAAGATTTTTATGGTTTCCCATCTTACATTTAAGTCCTTTATCCATTTTGTGTTTACTTTTATGTATGGTGTAAGTTGGTGGTCTAGTTTCATTTTTTTTGCAAGTATCTGTCCAATTTTCCCAACACCATTTATTGAAGAGACTGTCTTAACTCCATTGTATGCTCTTGCCTCCTTTGTCAAATATTAACTGAGCATAATGGCTTGGGTTGAACTCTGGGTTCTCTATTCTGTTCCACTGGTCTATATGTCTGTTCTTGTGCTAGTACCAGGCAGTTTTGAGAACAGTGGCTTTGTAATATAGCTTGATATCTGGTATTGTGATCCCTCCAACATTGTTCTTCTTTCTCAAGATTGCTGCAGCTATTCAGGGTCTTTTTTTATTCCAGATGAATTTTTGGAGAGTTTGTTCTAGGTCTTTGAAGTATGCCGTTGGTGTTTTAATGGGGATTGCATTGAATTTATAGATTATTTTGAGTAGTATGGACATTTTAATGATGTTGATTCTACCAATCCATGAACATGGTATATTCTTTCATTTGTTCATGTCTTCTTCTATTTCTTTTTTCAGCATCCTGAAGTTTTCTGAGTACAGGTCCTTTATCCCCTTGATTAAGTTTATTCCTAGGTATCTTAATGTTTTTGTTCCAATGGAAAATGGGACTGCTTTTTAAGTTTCTCTTTCAGTGAATTCATTATTGGTGTATAGAAAAACCATAGACTTCTGGGTGTTAATTTTGTATCCTGCTACTTTGCTGAATTCATGTATTAAGTCTAGTAGTTTTTTTATGGAGTCTTTGGCATTTTTCTATGTACAATATTATGTCATCTGCAAATAAGGACAGTTTTACTTCTTCTTTTCCAATTTGGATGCCTTTTATTTCTTCTTCTTGTCTGATAGCTATGTCTAGCACTTCCAGTACTATATCAGGAGT
This sequence comes from Myotis lucifugus, assembly GCF_000147115.1. Taxonomy (NCBI): domain Eukaryota; kingdom Metazoa; phylum Chordata; class Mammalia; order Chiroptera; family Vespertilionidae; genus Myotis; species Myotis lucifugus. Next base: position 245,538 of record NW_005871237.1, on the reverse strand, counting down.
GGTGAAAGTGGGCATCCCTGTCTTGTTCCTGTTCTGAGGGGAAATGGTTTTAGTTTTTGCCCATTGAGTATGATGTTGGCTGTAGGTTTGTCATATAAGGCTTTTATTATCTTGAGGTATGATCTCTCTATTCCCACTTTGCTGAGAGTTTTTATCAGGAAAGGGTGTTGGATTTTGTCAAATGCCTTTTCTGCATCAATTGATATGATTATGTGACTTTTGTCTCTCAATTTGTTTATGTTATGTATCACGTTTATTGATTTGCGGATATTGTACCAGTTTTGCATCCCTGGAATAAATCCCACTTGGTCATGGTGTATGATCTTTCTAATGTATTGCTGAATCCAACTTGCTAGAATTTTGTTGAGGATTTTAGCATCTATGTTCATCAGGGATATTGGCCTGTAATTCTCTTTCTTTGTAGTGTCTTTATCTGATTTTGGAATTATGGTAAAGCTGGCTTCATAAAAAGATCTTGGAAGTGTGCCTTCCTTTTGAATTTTTTTGAATAGTCTGAGGAGGATAGGTTTTTGTTCTTCTTTGAATGTTTGGTAAAACTCTCCGGTGAAGCCGTCTGGCCATGTTCTTTTGTTTGCTGGGAGCTTCTTGATGACTGCTTCAATTTCCTCCTTAGTTATTGGCCTGTTGAGATTTTTTAAATTCTTCTTGATTGAGTTTTGGAAGGTCGTATTTTTTTTTTTTTTTAGGAATATGTCCATTTCTTCTGTGTTGTTTAGTTTGTTGGAGTAGAGTTGTTCATAGTATTTTTTTTCTTTTACAATCTTTTGTATTTCTGTGGGGTCTGTTGTTATTTTGCCTCTTTCATTTCTGATTTTATTTATTTGGGTCCTCTCTCTTTGCTTCTTGGTGAGCCTGGCTAGAGGTTCATCAATCTTGCTTATCCTTACAAAGAACCAGCTATTGGTTTTATTGATCTTTTGTATTTTTTTGGTCTCTATTTCATTTATTTCTGCTCTGATCTTTATTATCTCCTTCCTTCTGCTCACTTTGGTCTTTTTTTGTTACTCTCTTTCTAATTTTTTAAGTTGTAGAGTTAGATAATTTATTACCAGTTTTTGTTTTGTTTTGTTTGTTTTTTTGAGGTAGGCCTGTAATGCTATGAACTTCCCTCTCAGGACTGCTTTCACTGTGTCCCATAGGATTTTGGATTGTTGTGTTTTCATTGTTGTTTGTTTCCAGGTGTTTTTTATTTCTACTTTGATCTCTTTGGTAACCCCCTATTGTTTAATAGTATGCTATTATCCTCCAAGTGTTTGAATTTTTGTGATTGTTTTTATTGCAGTTGATTTCTAATTTTATGCCATTGTGATCTGAGAAGATGCTTGATATGATTTCAATCTTCTTGAATTTTGAGAGACTTTGCCTGTTTCCCAATATGTGGTCTATCTTTGAAAATGTCGCATGTGTGCTTGAGAAGACTGTGTATTCTGTAGTTTTGGGGTGGAATGTTCTAAAGATGTCAATTAAGTCCGTCTGATCTAGTGAGTTGTTTAGGATTTCTGTTTCTTTGCTAATTTTTTGTCTAGAGGATTTATCCAGTGATGTTAAAGGGGTATTAAAGTCTCCTACTATGATTGTATTGCTGTCGATCTCTCCCCTGATATCTTGCAGAATTTTTTATGCATAGATGCTCCTGCATTGGGTGCATCTATGTTTACCAGAGTTATATCCTCTTGTTATATTGATCCCTTTGGAATTATGAAGTGGCCTTCCTTGTCTCTTGTTATGGTCTTCACTTTGAGGTCTATTTTGTCAGATATAAGTATTGCTATCCCAGCTTTTTTTTTTATTTCCATTTGCCTGATAGCTATTTTTCCATCCCTGCACTTTGTGTGAGTTCCTTGTTCTGAGGTGGGTCTCCTGTAGACAGCATATATATGGGTCATATTTTCCTATCTATTCAGTCACTGGATGTCTTTTGATTGAAGCATTTAATCCATTTATGTTTAATGTTATTATTGATAGGTACTTGTTTGTAGCTATTTCTGTGCTTTATGCCTGTGTTTCTTCCTCCCTTTCTATTTCCCTTTAGCATTTCTTGCATTGCTGGCTTGGTAGTGATAAACTCACTTAGCATTTTTTTATTTGTGAAGCTCCTGATTTCCCCTTCAATTGTGTTTGATAGTCTTGCTGAATAGAGTATTCTTGGATTCAGTCCTTTGCTCTGCATCACTTTGTATACTTCATTCCTTTCCCTTCTAGCTTGGTGTGTTTCTGTTGAGAAATCCTTTGATAATCTGATGGGGGATCCTTTGTAGATAACTCTCTGTCTCTCTCTTGCAACCTTTAAGATTCTCTCTTTGTCATTAACATTTGCCATTGTAATTATGATGTATCTTGGTGTGGGTCTTTTGGGATTCATTTTGCTTGGGACTCTGTACTTGTGTGACTTTTTTCTTCCCTATATCAGGGAAGTTTTCTGTCATTATTTCTTCAAATAGCTCTAATCCTTCCTTCTCTTCTTGTCCTTCTGGCAGCCCTATTATACATATGTTATTTCGTTTTGCATTGTCCCAAAGCTCCCTTAGGTTCTCCTCCTGCTTTTTAATTTTTTTCTCCAGTTGGTGTTCAGATTGGGCTTGTTTCTCTACCTTATCTTCTAACTCACTAATCCAGCCCTCCACTTCTTCTAGTCTACTGTTGAAACCTTCCATAGCATTTTTGATTGTAGCTATATCACTTTTGATTTCTTCCTGATTTTTGCATAGGTTGTTGATTTTCTCGTCCATCCAGTTTATGAACTGTATCACCATTAGTCTGAATTATTTTTCTGTCATATTGCATGCCTCAGTTTCACTTATTTCCTTTCTTGGCGATTCCTCTTTTTTTTCCCCCTTTGGGGATTGTTTTGTTGTCTCCCTATTCTAACTATCACCAGAAGGTCCAAATGCTGTGGGGCCCGGGCCATGTTCAGTGGGAGTGTTGCACCATCTGAGTATCACTGAAGAGCTCCAACACCAAGATGTGTGGATGCTGTAGGTCAGTGGGAGCCATGTATGCCAAGAATCAGAGTCACCAGTGCTCAGTGCAGCCTCGTGCGCTAACCTAGAATCAGGGACCTGCATGCACCATGCTGAAACAAAGTCCCCGCGGGCATACACCGAAAATCAGAGTTCCCTAGTGCATGCCAGGAGTCAGAGACCCTAAGTGCACACACTGAGAATCGAGTATCAGGGTCTCTGTTGCTTGGTGCGGTCTCGCACAATGAATCGGGGTCCCTGTGTGCACGTGCGCCGAGAATTGGAGTCACAGGCACTCAGTGTGCATGCACTGAGAATCAGGGATCCCGTGCGCACACGATGAGAAACAGAGTCCCCACGTGTGCTGAGAGTCAAGTCACTGGTGTTCAGTGCTGCCTCTTGCATGAAGAATCAGAGTCTCTGGTCTGCTTGGGGGGCCGGGTTGCCCAGCTGCCCTGTGTCAGCGGGAGGCCCAATCCTGCACCAGGAAACAGACTCCCATGTGCATGTGCACGCAGAGCCAAAGTTAAGTTGCATAGCCTCCCTGTGTCGATAGGAAGCCTTGTCATGAGGAGCGGATCTGGCAGGTCCTATGCCGCCGCAGCAGGCTGGCGGGGAGGGGGACGGGCTCTGTGACTCACAGTAATCTGTGGCTGGGATGTCTGGACTCTTGGTGTCCGTGGGTCTGCAGGTCTTTGTCCTGAGTGGTTGTAAGGTCACAGCTTGCATTTGAGACCAGATTGGGTGGTGGTGAGGCTAGGGTCCTAGTCGCAAGCAGTCCTTTTCTTCAAGATGGCGTGGTCTCTGTGCCTGCACTGGCTGCCCCGGAGTCCAAAACTCTTTATTTAAAGGTGAGTCAGTACCATGGTCACTGAGGTCACCCATGGGAATAGTAGAATCAAGTTAAGAAGGAAATACTGCAAATTGGGTGTGAGAACCCTAAATGAATGTGAGGGATTGACCAGTAGGAAATTGATAGTGACATGAAGAGGTAACAGGTGTCATAACCTATTAGCATAAGCTTGAAGGAAGATAGATTTCTGCACACAGTGGGGGAAAATGGTCTGGAAGTGACACTGGGCTGCTAAGAGAAGGACAACATTGTTCTGAGCCCCCTGGCCATGGTATATGAGAGGATGGGTTGCCTCTGTGAAAGAAGGAACAAGGAAAGCAGTTTCATTGTGGGAAAGCCAGGTCTCATTAAGGTAAGAAATGAAAGAAAATATTTTTAAAAACCAACTATTTATTATTTTTCTTTAATGTGATGGTTAATTTTATGTGTCACCTTTAGATGATATTAGCATTTATATTTGTGAACTTTGAGTAAAGCAGATTGCCCTCCAGGATGTGGGTGGGACTCAGCCTACCTGTTAAAGGCCTAAATAGAGCAAGGAGGCCAGCCTCCCCAAGTAAGAGTGGGTTCTCCAGCAGACTCCAGTGCATGTTATCTGCACCAGTGGTTCTTGGGGGTCTCCAGCCTGCCAGGCAGTACTGCAGATTCTGAACTTGCCAGTCCCATCATTACATGAGCCAATTCTTATAATGTGTGTGCGTGTGTATGTGCACGCACACACATCCTATGGCTTCTGTTTCTCTGGAGAACCCTGACTAATACATTCATATTTCTGATTTTCCTTGTACAGTAAGTATTTCACATAATCCTCAAGAGACTAAGGATTCATGAGAGTTTGTTTACAAAGCAGCAGAGGTTCCAGAGGGCAAAAGGCAACAATTTAACAAGGAGGCCAATTAAATCTTTGGAATGAGTGACAGTACATGGAAACTAGGAAGTCTATATGATGAGAAGCCCATGATATTAATATAAATTATTATTCTTCCTACTGGAAATTGCAAACCCCAGGAGAGCCTGGAAAAATTCAAAAGAAAATTTAATCTAGATGCTGCTTGCACTTTGGGAGAGAGCTCCAGTCTGCCCCTTTAGGTCCCCTCTAGCACCACAGGACTGAGACCTCCCATCTCAGCACAGGGCTCTGGTGCAGCAGGACCTAGGTCAGTGATGGCGAACCTTTTGAGCTCGGCGTGTCAGCATTTTGAAAAACCCTAACTTAACTCTGGTGCCATGTCACATATAGAAATGTTTTGATATTTGCAACCATAGTAAAACAAAGATTTATATTTTTGATATTTATTTTATATATTTAAGTGCCATTTAACAAAGAAAAATCAACCAAAAAAATGAGTTTGCGTGTCACCTCTGACACGCGTGTCATAGGTTCGCCATCACTGACCTCGGTCTAACAGTCTCTTAAAAAACCTTTGACTCCTCTTCTCTGAACATCGAGCTTAGGTGTGTTAATGTCTGGGTCACTGAGGAAGAGAAAGTCCTCATGCTTTCCTAGACATGAACCTCCAGTGGCCTGCCTCTCTACTTAGATCTCTCCAGGTAGAGGAAGCCACCTTCTGGTGTCCATACCTTACAGCTGTAGACAACAACTGCCTGTTCCTCAGTTTGCCTGCAGCAAGGCTGTGACTACCCTCTCCTCTTCCCATCAGAATTCGTCTCTAGGAAACGTGGCTGATTGCAATCACTTTCAGCCACCGGGTGATTAAGTGGCTTGTCTTTCAGGGTACTTAATGTACTCTACTGACCCCAACTTTTTCCTGTACAGTCCATCACAGTGCCTGGGATTTCCACTATTAGAGATCACTTTTCAGTGGTGGCAAAAAACAAAACAAAAAACATTCCTGGTGTCTATTCTCCAAGCCAATAACCAGAAGGAGGGAGAGCAATGAATTGGGGATGATGTTTGATTACACCTAATTATTTCCTCCCAAGAACCATTCAAGAAGGAAGAAACGTATTATTTGCCACAACTGCTCTGTTTTCCTTTTGTTAACAAAGTTTAGAAATGCTTAGTAATAAGGACACTGTTTTACTTGGGTGCCTCCGGTATTAACAAGTTGTCTCTAATTCACATGCTTCCAATGATACATTTTACTAACAATACTTCTCATTCCATGCAAGTGCATAGTGCCAGCATCAGTATTATATACAACCTTCTCTATACCAGGACAGTGCAGTTCATACAGCCCAATGGGACGTGAAGAATGCTTTGGGAAGCCTCATATGAACATCTCATATGCACATGCAGTTGCTCATCTCATCAGTGTCATCTCAGTGTCCTTCCTGCTGTTTTGCCTCTGGCCCATCGTCTTCAGGGCTAAGATAGTGTAAGTCACCATTTAAAGTGGAAAAGATGAATGCTCAAGTCATTATAAATGACTAAAACCTTAGTCATAAATAGGTTTATCAGATTCAATCTGGAAGCAATCAGGAGTCCAAAGGACTGGAATGAAAGATCAAAACGACTTAAAGCCTTCCGGAGAGGACAGACGTGGTGATGTTCCACAGGAAGGCCTCCGGGAGCCAGAGCAGCGTGAACTCCAGGCCCTTGGTGGGGTTTCTGTGAGGCAAGAGGCTTAAGAATGTTGGCAGAAACGGAGCTATATCCTCAGCAGGATCTTCCCTGTTCTGCCTGGGCTCAGAAGCTTCATTAACTTAAAGCATCAGTGTCCTGGAGGCAACAGCAGTGACTGCCTTAGAACTGAGGGCTTGGCCCTGCAAATCCTTTCGCTGTCTGGGGTAGAGAGTAGGACAGCAGGAAGAGTTCTTATAGGCACAGTAGGCAAAGACAGAAAATATGCACACTTTTTAAGGTTTCAGTTGGAGGTTTCTGAGACAGAGCACAACCGAAATTGAGAAATAAAAATAAAGGCATAGAAAGGAAAGGGACAGACATAATAATACTAATGGCTAGGGGTATTTTGAATGCCTGAGAGGGAGAGAGAGAAACAGGAAGAGGGAGGGAAGGAAAAGGGAGGGAGGGAGGGAGAGAGAGGAGAGGCTTACGAGCATAGGCCTGAAGAGCTCACAGATAAGCTCTGAAACTTCAGGTATAAAACAATCTTAGGAACAATACATTCATCTGAATAGAAGACCAGAGTTGACATAATGGCCGTTTGAACAAATGAAAAGCATTGCAGGATGTTTTGTGGAGCATCAGCCCAGCAAGAAAATAAATAGTGGCCTGTGTGATGTTCTCTATTCTGACTCATCTAGTTCTATGATATGAGATCTCCTCTTGGAAAACACTGTGGCTGAGATGTGCATATCAAACGTTTTTCTAATTTCATATAATTCCTAAGTGAACTTCCCTGATCTGTACAGACAAGGAATAAGAGGTAGGGAAATAAACTACTTCAATTTGTTGTATTTAATGGTGATTTAACTAATTCTACCTCCTCTTATTTAGTGCACGCATTTTTTTTTTATGTTCCCCTCTCTAACCCTTTTAGCACTAATACAAATTTCAGACTAGTTCAAGAAGTTATCCTATTTGTGTCTTAATTTGGAGACATAAACACCAATTATAGCTATTATATTGCATGTGTCTTATCCTCATACCTAATAAATAGTGGTCTATCACCTCTTCTAGGTAATAGGAAAGCTCAAGACTTAGCCAAAGCACTGAATTAGGTGAATTAAACATCCATGCAAAGATCTAATCAAAAGGAGACTATGGAAGGGTTTATAACCAGAAAATGATTAACTTCACCCCCCACCCCATGAAAAGCATGGTAAATGTGCCTATCAAAAGTTGGCATAACCAGCCCTGGCCAGTGATCTCAGTGGTTAGAGCATCGTCTCACATACCCAAGGGTTGCTGGCTTGATTCTCAGTCAAGGATATATATAGGTTTCAGTTTTGATCCATGGTTCTGGTTAGGGCATGTGCAAGAGGCAATCAATTGATGTGTCTCTCTCACATGGATGTTTTTTTCTCTCTCTCTCTCCCCAACCCCCTTCCTCCCTTCCACTCTAAAAATCAATGGGAAAAATATCCTCAGGTGAGGATTAACAAAAAAGTTGGCATAACCAATTTAATGTACAGGAAATATTTTATACGTAGACATAATAATAGAGAATCCAGAAACTAGAGGTAGAAATAACTTAGAGTTATAAAGAACCTGGGAGGTGATTTGCGCAGCTGCCTGGCTTGATGAAGATAAGATACTAATATTTTACTTGGCAGATGAGGAGACTGAGTTCTGAGGCAACCCAGCGAGTTAATGGCCAAGGGAGAATGAAATCCTATGTTCCCATCTTTGGTACATGTTATCTAGAGTTAGTAAAATATTTAAAAAATTTTATGCTATTTTAGAAAAGCAGAGTCAAAACCCCAATATATTAAATGAGAGGCTTCAGAAGGGAGATTCGTGGAAAGAATATTTATTATCAAAAGAATAACTTAGAAATTTATGGCTATATGACCTAGCTCAGGAGACCTTGAATAAAGAAAACTTTTCTTCAGTTAAAGTGTGGAAGAGGAGGAAGGGAATATTTTTAAAAACAACTTTTCATGATATGTGTTCATCTTTCAAATTTTTCTTCTATATTATTTCCCCTAACCACAAACGCCGTCACAGACGCGCAGTGGAGTTCACTAACAGATCAAACACTTTGGCATCTCTTTTCTCTATTACAAACACATTACCACTGAAAGTTTCCCTGGGCTATTGAAAGTATGTTTCCCTCTTTCTATGTAGCACAAATATATTTAATTCATATTCTATGTGCATAGATCTTAAAATATCACTAATATTTAAAATAAAAGTTATGATCAAAATGACAAATTCTTGCCCTGGCTTCTGTGCTCAGTGGTTAGAATGTCAGCCTGCACACCAAGAGGTCGAAGGTTCGATTCCAGGTCAAGGGCATGTACCTGGGTTGCAGATTCAATCCCTGGCCCTGGTCAGGGTGCATGCAGGAGGCAACCAAATGATGTGTCTCTCTCACATCGATATTTCTCTTTCTCTGTCCCTCCCTTCCTTCCCTCCTTTCCCTCCCTCCCTCCCGCCCTCCCTCCCTTGTACTCTCTCTAAAAAGCAATGGAGAAAATATCCTCAGGTGAGGATTAACAAAAACAAAAAGACACATTCTCTTTCCTGTTACCTATATATATAAAAGGCTAAGCGACTGGCTGACCGGCCAACCGGCCAGTAGGTATGATGCACACTGACAACCAGGGGGCAGACGCTCAATGTAGGAGCTGCCGAGCAACAGCAACTTTGCAGAGTGCCCTCTCACACTCCAGGACCCGTTGAGGGATGTCATCCTGCTGGTTTCGGCCTGATCCCCACAGGCCAGGCTGAGGGACCCCACTTGCCGGAGAGACCCTGCTCACTCCACAGATGCCCTTCGAGCCGCAGTACTGCCCCAGGTGCGGCAGGCCTGGGAGAGACTGCGGGAAGTTGGCTCCAGGGTGTGTCTGGCCCATCTCGCCCAGTCCCGCCCTACTGGCCACCTTCTAATTAATTTCCTTTCAATGCTCATGAATCTGTGCACCGGGCCTCTAGTGGTGTAATAGAAACATCAAATTTCTTCTTTGCTTAAAATAAATTTTAATATAGTAATCAATAGTAGATAGGACAATTTTTCTCTTTGTTTTAGAATGAATTCTATATTTCCCTTCTCCTTTTGGGAGCTTTGAAGTGAACTTTCATAAGACTTATTGTAGACAGAAAAAAATAAGATAATGTACAAAACCTGTATCTTCACAACTCAAAAGACTGGAATGGACCAAATATTATAAGACTAAGAAGACATGGAATGATTGTCTGGATAATTATGATCAAATAGAGTTATAGGACTTGAAGCAACTACAGAGACCATCTCTTTGCCCTTACATAGAATTATAAATAGATCTGAGGCTTTTTTACTTAAATACAGAAAAATACATCCTTCTCTGAGGTAATTTTCTTGAATTCCCAATTGGAGCTGAAGAACCTAAGCAATTTTTAAGCAGTTGAAGGAAATGAAAAGTGCTCATCAATGGAAATTTTAGTGGACTAACAGGAGTAAATTACATTTGCTGCCTATTCAAGATGTCTTCGAAATGAGATGATAAACCAAGTAAAATTTTTCTTCTCTTCAAATGACTCATTTTTAGATTAAATTGAAGAAGACCTTACTTCATGTGATAGAACATGAAAGAAAACCAGAATCTGATTCTTGAAGAAAATCTCAGACATCAGTTAATATAGTTTGCATTATTACATTAATGTTGACAAAATATTTCTTTGAATTTTAATGTCATTTCACTCCAAGGCATCTCTGTACTTGTTAATCTCATTTTGGTAAGGTAGGATATGTATTATTTTACCCATTGTATAGATAGAAAAAATGAGGTACAGAGAGGTTAGGTGATCTGTAAGAACTGATTCTAGATTATAGTATTTTCTTCCTAATATACAACATCTTTCTAATAAGGAGTGGTTTCTGAAATGGGGACATGGGAGCTATATATATAGAGATATATATGGCTTGGGACAGTAAAGTCAGAGGCAAACATAGGGAGAACTGAGTCAGCACTGTTGGAACTATGCCAAATTCAAAAGAGCCTACACTATAGGGCTCTGGACCATGTGCATTTTAGGAGCTGAAGTACTGAGCAGCTTATAATGAACAGTAAGTAAGGTAGTAAATGAACAAGTAACAATATTCTCATTGTGATTTCAATAACAATTGGACTGGAAATAAATTTAATTACATAACGAAGTTAATGCAAAATGAACTAAACAGATTTATGTAATTATTAAGAGACAATGAATTAAAATTGGCACTTAAGGAGTGATGGCTGTCTGGGTAATACATATGAAGTGAGATTATTTTGAATTAGTCAAGAAAGACAAAGTTTTTAAAGATAATTTTACATATTTTACTTTTGTGAACAAGCATCTTCTGTATTGGTATCATAGTTAAAATACAGATACAGACCAAATCAATATGGTTGATTTGTTTTCAGCAAACTATACTTATTACATTAAATTTTTTTAAAAATATGTTTTTATTGGTTTTTAGAGAGAGAGAGGAAGGGAGAAGGATAGAGAGAGATAGAAACATAGATGAGAGAGAAATATCATCTATCAGTTGTCTTCCTAACGCCCCCTACTGGGGATGGAGCCTGCAACCCAGGTATGTGCCCTGACCAGGAATCAAACCAGTGACCTCTTGGTTCCTGAATAGATGCTCAACACCTGAGCCACACTGGCTGGCCTATTACATTAAATTAATATTTGAAATTGATACACTGAACAAGTGAAACTCTTAAGAAGCAAATAAGTTATATTTTTGTCTTCCATTGTTTCTTAAAATATATTTGACTAGAGGCACAGTGCATGACATTCGTGAACTGGGGAGGCGGGGGGAGGGAGTGGGGGGGGGGAGTCCCTCAGCCCAGCCTGCGCCCTCTCACAGTCCAGGACTCCTTGGGGGATGTCCGCCTGCTGGGTCTAAGCCAGCAGGCGGACATCCCCCAAGGGGTCCTTAGTGGGCTCGCTGCTCCTTAGCGCTGCCTCAGAGTGGGAGAGGCTCCTGCCACCACCGCTGCACTCGCCAGCTGTGAGCCCGGCTTCTGGCTGAGCGGCACTCCCCCTGTGGGAGTGCACTGACCACCAGGGGGCAGCTCCTGAGTTGAGCGTCTGCCCCCTGGTGATCCGTACGCGTCATAGTGACCAGTCATTCCACTGTTCAGTCAATTTGCATATTAGGTTTTTATTATATAGGATGAGGATGAACTTTCCCTTCTATGAAATGATGCATGAGATCAGGGCTAGCCCAGTAGCATATCATAGTCCAACCATTCACCCAAAGGTAATAAAAAGTTCTCTGGCCATTTTAAGTTGCAAACACAGTCTCCATTTTGTATTTAAAATGGTCTAGTTCAATGTATTAACCAACACTTCAATCTTAAGTCAAAAGTAAGACCTGTAGTCAACATATACAACACACAAACACCACACACACACACCCTTCCTGGCTGAAATCAGCTACAGGCTGTGGACATGACACCTGCATGGGTCCACAGGAGAGGGCAGGTTCTTCACCCCTTGCCTTCCCCTTTCTCCCCAGCTTTCTAGTAACTTTGGAATTGGCATGAACACAAAGGAGCAAAACGGGTTCAGGAAAGTTCTCACTTATCTGGTAGTGTTCGGTCAGAAACTGACTTTGGAATCTTAGAGACCAGCTTAAGTTTAACATGACCTTCTTGGGTCTTCCAGGACTCTTTTAGGCCTACTGTTGGGCCCCTCCTTAGCCTGGGTGATGCCTCTCCATTGCCCTTGGTGGACAAAGACTGTCTTTGCTGGAGTTCCCTTAGCTTCTCAGTTGGTCCTCTTGACGATAAGAAACAAAGTAACATAGCATAAATACATTTTTATAAATATTCCATAAATGACATAATTTCAAAATGTCTAACTTGGACCATCTAGTATTTGAATAAACTTAAGTTACACTGTATTTTCGGCAAGTGTATTAATCTAAATAGAACAATTAGCAGAATATTTCATAAGGCCTTAGTATGTCTAGGCAGAAAAGTCCAATCATACACAGGCGCTGCCAAATGTTTCTTGTGCTTATAAGTGTGTGAATGCCTCCTTTCCTTAACAAGCCATTGCAGAGTTGCTTATTTTTGTGTGCAAAGTAATAGCTTATTTTGTGTGCAACTCTCTTCCTTGAAAGAAGATATAGTTCCAAGAATTCCTAATTCAATCCTGAGGACAATACATACACATTTGGAGTCATGGGAAACAATACAAAGAAAGCACCATCATATAAGTTCAAAATAGTCTCATAAAGTACTTATAAAAAGTTCTCTCCCTCCACTCACTTGCCCTGTCTAAAGGGAGGCGTATTCTTTTAAGGTATACCATCCCAATTTTTTGTTATGTTGCTATGGCTGAATGGATAACTATTTACAAAAGGCAACTATAAAATATTTTCTTATTTTCATTTATACTTATTGCTTGAAAACAGAGTTTATGACAATTGTGCAGTGTACTTGTGGAACATACACCACCATTGCATAAGTTTCAAACTTTAAAACAGTTCTTATCTATTTTCACACTCGAAACAAGGCAAGCAACCAAATAAGAACTTTTATAGCCCAATTAAAATCCTACCATTTTCACATGGTATAAATCCCAAATGACCCAAAGATATTCCTTTTTAAGCTGTATCTACCAAGTGAAGAACTAATATGGTATCTGATCAAAGATATGGAGAGTGTTATGGAGGTGGTTCATAATTGACTAACTGTATACAGAGCCCCCCTGAAGGAAGGGTTCTATTTGTGCTGAAATGACTAGAGCCCATAGTCTGTCTCTTGAAGGAGCTTAGAGTCTGTCAAGGCCAAATCTACCTACTGAAAGCACTTTGTGAGAAATTGATATTAAATTTTTTATGAAAGCTAAATGAAATGGAAGGGTAAGTAGCCAAAGGCACAGAGAACAAGAGTGCTTTGAGTGAGATGATTTTAGAAGGCTATCTGAGCACTTTGGCAAAAATAAATTTTAAACATTTCTGCCACCCATATACTCCAGAGGATATCTGAGTTGGGTCAAGGAGAATATATGGTCCTTTTTGAAAGGCTTCATTCTCTGGCAGTAAACGCTTACTGAAGATTGGGCAATTAAGATTGGACAACTGAATCTGATTCAAAGTGAAGTAACACAGTGCTGTAATTTTTGTATGGTTGTGACTTGGATGATTGACTATATATCTTTCAGGCCAGTTAATACCTTCTAAGTACTCTCCAAGTTGAAATTTTGTTGTTGCTGTAGTTTTAAATTGAGTTTATTAGGGTGACATTGGTTAACAAACCATACAGGTTTCAAATGTACAACTCAACAAAACATCATATGCATACTGCATTGTGGACCCATTGCTCAAAGTATAGTCTCTTTCCTCCACCATTTATCCCCCCCCTTTCCCGCTTCTACTTCCTCCTGCCCCCTGGAACAACTCTACTTTGTTTGATTCTCATACAAATACTGCAAAGAAGGCACTATTATTCTAATATACACTTTTCAAATGAGAAAATAGAGGGAATAACATTTTAAGTAGCTTTAATTACAGTCATTTAAAAAGCCATCCACGTTGACATTTTTCCTTGGAATTATCTCCATATGGAGACAGTCCAGGTCTATGCATGTTCTGTGGCTAAGTTTTCTCCTTCTTCTCCTTCTCCTTCTCCTTCTCCTTCTCCTTTTCCTTCTCCTTCTCCTTCTCCTTCTCCTTCTCCTTCTCCTTCTCCTTCTCCTTCTCCTTCTCCTCCTTCTCCACCACCTCCTCCTCCTCTTCTCTCACCTCCCTGCCCCCCTGCTTCCTCCGCCTCCTCCTTTTTTATGAAAATTGTTTAATGCCCACAATAAGTCCAATGGGCTGGTAGAATTTACATGTTGACAAATGAGAAAGAAGTGGCTAACCTAGACTAAAATAGGTGAAGATGATATGATTGTGATTATTTTTTTCCTGAGGGTTATACATACTGTTTAACAGCTGATAAACTACCCAGTAGGTACATTTCCTTGGAATATGATATAATGGTTAAGAGTTTGTGTCTCAGTTCTGACCCTAAAGAAGTTTCTTCAACCCTCTGAACTTCAGTTTCCTTATAACAATTGGGAAAATAAGAATATATACTTCTATATAAGTTATTGCATGAATAAAATAAGTCATGTAAAGCACTTAGCAAACTTCCTGGCATATAATTAGTGGTCAAAATATTATTATTATTGTCATTGTTGATGGAAAAATACCAAGACTGCTCACCCTGGGCATTCTTGCTTCTGATCCTTTCTTCACACTATTCCTCCTTCATAGAGCACCATTACAGCAATGGGTACACAGTAAATGTTCAATATTTATTGACTGAGTGAAGCCAAACAAAGTCATATGTAAATTATTCAGAATGAGGGGAGAAAAAGAGAAACGCCCATATACTCAGTGCCACATACGTGTTATCACCTACATTATATGAATTCATCTTCACACACCCTTATGTGAGGAAGCTTTTTCTTCTACATAAATAGGGTTTCTATGAAAATGAAATAATATTGCATGTAAAGTGCTTATCATAATGCTTTTCACATGAATTGCTCAACTAATGTCACACTTATTTAATACCAGCAGAAAGGAAAAGGCCAAAAATGTCACCATGTTTTACAGGTAAAGCAACTGAGATTTATAGCCTGAAGCCAAACAGTAAGGCGACCAGGAATTGAAACTATGACTTTGGGATCTAGTATCTCTCTTACTAGTATACTAAGCTGCTAAAAATTTCTTTGAAGAAAGGCTTTGAGTTTATGGTGACGGAGTGGTGCTCTTGAGATCTCTCTCCCAGATAAATTGGTTTAATTTTCTACTGTTGTCAGATGATCTACAGGCAGAAGCAGATATTGGATGAAAAGTAGGGTCAGGGAAAAGAGCAATGAATTAGTAGCCAGAATCTAGTTCTAACCTTGGCTTTGCCTTTTTATAACTGTTTGCAAATGAACCTCCCTGGGCGGCAGTTTCCATCTGTAAAAAAGAGGGTGAATTAGAAGAGAAAGGGTCTCTCTAAGCTCCTTTTAATATCTAATGTTCAAAACCTAGCATAGGGAGCTCTGGTTGGTGGCTCAGTTGGTTGGATCCTTGTTCATGCACCAGAAGGCTGTGGGTTTGATTCCTGCTTAGGACACATACCCAGGTGGCGGGTTCAATCCTCATTCAGGGTGCATACAGGAGGCAGAGGACGGATGTTTCTCTCTCACATTGAAGTTTCTCTCTTTTCCTCTCCCCCCCACTCCCTTCATCTCTCTCTTTAAAACTCAATAAAGACATATCCTCAGTGAGTATTTAAAAAACCTTAGCATAGGGAATTTTAAGACGTGGCATTCAATCATCAAAGTCAGGGTAGAACTTCTTCCTATTTTCATTAAAAAGCTGGAAAAAAATCCTCTCAACTTCATGCTAAACAAAGTATGCTTTTTGTCAGTATGTACTAGCAGTGCTGATCCTGTCATGCTAACCTTAGTTGCATGGTTACAGAAACAATGAAATCATTCCTCATTCATTGTGAGAACATTTAGGGACAGTCTATTTTCTCTACTTCCAGAAATGTAGAGTAAACATCATCTTCCAAACCCCTTTTCTGGAGTTTTCTCATCTAACCATAATTTTAGTAATGCCATATAAGGTTCCAAGAAACGCACACATTATTCCAAGAAAAATGAGGCGGGGTCTGTGTAATGCCACATGTCTGAAAGATTGAAAATAATGTTTATCAAGGGGATATTTTCATATGTAAACTAGTAGATATTTGATATTGGGTATATTTTTTTTAGATATTCTGGGTGGGGGAGATAATGTTAAATAGAGTAGAATATCCCCAAACAATGGCTAATGATCTTGTATCAGTCACCAAAGAGAGGGCTATAGTATAGAAAAACATCTTGCTTTTGACTCAAAGGCAGATTGGATCTGTGATTTGCATTTTTATGGAATTCTTAGAAAACCATTTATTAACTGCATTTGTGGGAGTAGATTACAATATGCATTGTTAAACTCTGAACAAAACAAAGAATAGAATTATACTCTGAACTAAATGTGATAAGTAGAAAACCCCTTACTGAGAAAAAGATCTCTGTGTGCTCCCCATGCACCCCTGTGAAGACTGACAAATAAACCCTGGTAAGCCATGTGGCAACAGCAACGTGTAAGACAGAAGAAAGAAGATGCAGGAGTAGAATAAGCCAATTACACTGCAACTAAATTGGTCTAATCCAAAGGAACAAGCCAGTAGTTTGATAATATGACTTCAGAAAGCAGCATCATTAAATGTCATTCAAACGTGTCTCTTTTAAACCAATAATTCCTAGGAAACTTGGATCAAACAAATGAGAATAAATAATGTTAAAAAAGGAAACTCAGATCAGACAGAAACATCAAAGGTAATGAGGTTGGCTGCAGTTAGACCCACTTGGAGACACTTTTGCTCCATGGATTTCAAGGTTAAAGGAAGTTCAGCGTGTAAAGCCCTGCATGACAGCAACCAGTGACCATTACACATGGACAGAAGGGTGTTTATTTTGCAACCACCTGTGGGGACCACAACAGGGCTTACCATTCCTCTGGATCGACTTCACGGATATATTGCATCCCTTCAAGGAAGATTAGCAGAAGGCTAAGGGCAGAGGCCAACACCTTTCATCTATAGATCTACCCCAAATCTTCTTCCCACCCCATATATGTACAAATAGGCTCCCCCCCTTGCTGTTCCTATATTCCAGATTGTGCTGGGAAAATGCCATCCACAAACAGGCTCCAGTGGGTTTCTAGTCCTTGGGGAGAAAGGAGAGGGAAGAGGGAAAGAACAGAGTCATTTTCTTAGGAAGAAAAGCACAACAGCAATGCCATTCTGATGATTTCCTAAAGGAGTAAACAAACTTCTGTACCTGAAGGTGAAATGTTTTTTTGCTGGAGGAGTAACATGTTACTACTTCTTTTGGAAGTACATTTTAGATTTTTATTAATCAATGTTTTGTCTTCTTGAGTGCTTACTCTATGCCATGAAATATACTAGACATTTTGGAAATAGGATACATGCACAATTCCTGCACCCAGGAGTAGTGTAGTTGGACTCGTTAAACAGCTGGAAAACAAGCAGGATGCTAATTGGTGAGGCACAGAAGGAAACATTTCCATGAAGTTAGAACATTCGATTGGGATGAGCTGACAGGGAAGTTTTCAGGGAAGAGTGGTAACTTGTGTGAGACGTCAAGTGTCATTTCAAGGCGATGCTAAGAAATACACGTGGTTGGAAAAATCAGTAAGCTTTCTCATGCTTTTATTTTCCAATTCTAGCTCTTTGCTCATGATATTCTTTTTCCGCCTGGGTATAGCTCCTGCCAATGCAATCACTTATTTTCCAACCTGGCTCAGAGCACACCTCTGCAGGAAACCCATCCTGCTAACTCCTTTGCACTTTATCATTTTCAAAAAATTCTGACTGTGCTATTTGTCACTGTAGCTGTTCTTATGTCATTGGCTTGGGTGTGCTGGTTTTGCTGATCTTAACCTACTACTAATGACCAAAAAATGTAGCATCTTGTTCATTTGAAATTTTCTGTTGTTATTATTTTTCTTTTACTAATTTGGCACCCAGTACAGGTTTTTGCACCTAGAAGATTGCTTGTTTCATGTGAATTTATTATCCTGATCTTTTCACAGTTTCTCCCTTTTTTGCCTACCCTGCCACTTTTTAAATGAGGACTTATTTTCTGGGTTTTTCTTGCTCTGTTCCCTTCTGCCACTTGGATATAAACTTTCACTTTCCTTCATCTCTGTTGTCCCTAACTTGCTCAATGTTTTTAAATATGCTTTTTTGAAGTATAATTTGCATATGACAAATTGCAAAGTTTAATGTTTGACACATTTATACATTATCCTATCATCACAATCATGATCTAGAATATTCTATCACCCTGAAAGTTCCCTCAAGTGCCTTTGAAGGCAAACCCCACTCCTAACCCCAGCAAGGCTTGATGCGATTCTGTTACCACATGTTTGTCTTATCTAAAATTCTATACAAATGGAATTGTATAGCATGTAGTCAGTCTGATGTTAAAAAGCTCATGTTCTTTACCTGT
This sequence comes from Myotis lucifugus, assembly GCF_000147115.1. Lineage (NCBI taxonomy): Eukaryota > Metazoa > Chordata > Mammalia > Chiroptera > Vespertilionidae > Myotis > Myotis lucifugus. The sequence continues at coordinate 227,069 of NW_005871237.1, read as the reverse complement.
GCCTATTGCCTCTCTTTGACAGATAGAAAATGGTGAAGTCATTTAAATAAGTTGAAATTGAACACATTGCCCAGGATTGCCTCTTGGCTGCCAAGGGAATCCAATCTGGTCCCATTCAGACCCAACAGCCTTATTAATAATCCATAAACTTAAAAAATTGGGGCAACTACATTAATAATTATAAACAACTGAGAGAGCTCTTAGGGATCCACAATGAGTGAAATATGTTCCCTGCCTTCTAGAGCTTGCTGCTAATAGAAGAGATAAGACAAGAGCAGAAAAAATGCTGCTATACCAGAAAGTAGGGGACAGGGAGGTACCAACAAACATTCTAGGAGTTCAGTGGAGAAGGAGAGCACATTTAACGAGAGGATTGAAAAAAATCTTTAAAAAAAGATTTATTTGATCTTGATCTTGGAAAATCACTAAGGTGTCAAAAACAAGTGATGTTGAAGTGATATTTCAGGGGGAGACAGCAACATGGGTGTGGAACACTGAATAATGGTCTCCTAAGGATGACCATGTCCTGGTGCCTGAAACCTGTGACTATGTTACCTTATATGAAAAAATGGTGTTTGCCACTGTGAGTAAGTTAAGGATCTTGGAATAAGGAGATTACCCTGGGTAGGCCAATGTAATCACAAAGGTCCTTGTAAAAGGGATGCAGAAGGGCCAGGGATGACGAAAGAGATGTGATGAGAGAAGCATGGGTGAGAGAGAGTCAGAGAGAGAGAGAGAGGAGAGAGAGATTCTTGAAGCTGCTATATAACTAGCCTTGAAGGTGGAGGAAGGGGCCATGAGCCAGCGACCGCTGAGTCTCCAAAAGCTGAAAAAGGCAAGAAAACAGATTCTCTCCCAGAGCTTTTAGAATGAGGGCACCTCTGCCAACACCTGGATTTAGCCTGTAAGACCCATTTCTGACTCTCACCTCTGGAACTGTTAGATAATAAATTTATGTTTTTAGGTTCCTAAGTGGTAATTTTTACAACAGCAATTGGAAACTAACACAATGAGAAAATACAGTGAGTTTGTAGTCTAAGGTATTTGTAGGGAAGCAGTGGGAAATCAGGCTGAATCTGCAGGTTGGGGAAAGAGCATGGCTTCTTGGCATCTGGTGAACACTCATAACTGTGTGCTAAATGCATTTGTTACATGTTATTTTGGCTTAAATTGTGTCCCCTTTAAATTCATATGTTAAAGTCCCAAATTCCTAGGACCTCAGAATGTGATCTTATTTGAAAATAGGATTGTTGTGGATGTAGTTAGTGAAAATGAGGTTATATTAGGGGTGGGCCCCTAATCCAATTGGACAATTTTTTTAAATCCTCACCCAAGGATATGTTTTTATTGATTTGAGAGAGAGGATAAGGGAGAGGAAGAGAAAGAGAAACATCAATGTGAGAGAGAAACACCAATCAGTTGCCTCCCATACACACCTAGACTGGGGATCGAACTCACAGTCTGGGCATGTGTCTTGCCAAGGAATCAAACCCATGACCCTTTGGTACATGGGATGCCTCTCCAACCAACTGAGCCACACTGGCCAGAGCTGCACTGGTATCTTTATAAAAAGGGGGAATTTGGACACAGACCCATCCATAGGGAGACACCAGGCAAAGATGAAGGCAGAGATGGGGATAATGATTTTATAAGCGAGGAAACACTGAAGATCGCCAGCAAGCCACTAGGAACTAGATGAGAGGCATGGGACAGATTCTTCCTCACAGCCCCCAGAAGGACCAAACCTGCAGACTCCTGGATCTCAGACCTCCAGCCGCCAGAACTGTGAGATAGGATGTCGTTCTGTTGTTTAAGCCACTCAGTTTGTGGTACTTTGCTATGGCAGCCCTAGGGAATAATACACATACATTTAGGAAAAAAATGGGGAGACTTGAAAGAAGTTCAAACTGTGACTTAAAAGATTAACTGGATAGTGGTGTGTGGGGTGGTCTGGAGAGTGAGAAGTCATGAGTGCTAGCTGGGAGTGCAACAGAAGGGAGGGTGCGTTAGCAGAGCAGTGCATTTTGGTGATTAAAACTTCCAAACCTATAGTCAGAGCACATAATGCTTACAGGGACAACAGGATAGGATATTTGAAATCATGGCTGACCTAGCAAACCCAATGTGTCAGTAGTTCCCAAGTGTATTACATAGAACACTAATCCCATAAAATGCTCTGAAAGAAAAACATTTTTTCAGCCAAGTAAATGAGGGAAACAATATTTTAAGTATTAAAGTTTAGAGGAGTCTTGCAAAAAAAAAAAAAAAGACTCCAACTGTATAATTCAGCACCTCTTGAATTTATGTGAACATGCAACCTTTTTTTTTTTTAAAATAGAACACTATTTATATCCATGGAACAGCCTTGGGTCATGTTGTTCTAATTGTACCCCATTCATCCAAAACCTATGCTGTCTAATGCTGTGTCAGGAGGCACGTGTGACTACTGAGCTTTTGAAATCTGGCTAACCTGAATAGAGATGTGCTGTGGGCAAAAATATAATTTGTTTTCAAAGCCTTAGTATGAAACAAAATGCAAAATATCTCAATAATATTTTATTGGTTACCATGTTAAAATGATACTTTGGGTATACCAGGTTAAATAAAATGTTATTCAAGTTAATTTTATCTATTTCTTTAAAATTTTTAATATGACTACTAGAAATTTGAATTTACACATGTGGCTAAAATTATATTTCTGTTGGACAGCTCTGCTCTTGAGTATCCTATTTGCTTAGTATTCTCTCTGATTTCTAGGTGCTTTTTGAGAACTGTGAAGGGTCTTGAGGCTTTATCCTATTTGCACACCAAAAAGTTAGCTTGCCATAGTTTCAAGGATGCTAGTACAAGACATGAGACTCATGGATCAAATATAAAGGATAGTTTATTATTCATAGCAATAGCAGAAGTCAGAATAACAGCTTGAGTTCCCTGAGTCCCAATTCCCATGGGTGATATGACAATACTTACACCCCGAAAGGGTGACATTACAGTAGAATCCTGAGTTTAGGAAATGCAAATCTCTAATGATCAACTAGCATGCATAGCCTTTGCTCTAACGGGATGCATTATCTTTATTATACTAGACAGTAAGCACGTCTGCCCTTTTCTCAGGAAGACTATACTGTATCTTCTAAGACTATAAGTAAACCTGCCTTTTGCTCTGAATAGAGACACATTATCTTTGCTACACAAATACTCATGAAAAGACAATCTGGAACAAAGACCAGTCAGTGCCTTGCTTTCAAGATGGGAGACAATTCTTGTGTTTCTGCACAACAGTTACTTTTTCCAAGACCTTGTGACTAAGAACAGATGTGGAAATGAAGACCACTCTTTGACTTCTAACTTGTACTTAAGAAATTAAAGATGAGGAAAACCTTATATGGATATCCAGGAGAGAATCTCATTTCTTGAGTTCGCAGGCCGACGCTCTATCCACTGAGCCAAAGCACTCAGGGCTCTCATTTCTTAGTATATAGGAGAATGTCAGAGTCTAAAAAGGGTTTTGCTTTTTCTGCCACATTTTTGTCTTCCTGGGAAAAATAAAAGATAACCTCTAGTACTTGGACACACTTTCTGGACCACTCTACTGTGTGCTAAAGCCTGCCCAGGGAGCTCAAGTGTGCACAGGACCCGGCGCTCCCACCATCCATCTTGGTGGCACCAATCCTGCCTTAATCAATTGTTTCTCCTACATAATAATACAATGCAACATTATAGTAACAAATCACTACATATATAAAATATGTAAGTCAAATATACAAAGTACAATATTTATAGAACTTACATGGCAAAGTATATAACATTCACTTTTAGAAATTCTTAGGGTAGCAGACATTAAATTTAATAATAATACCATTGTGCAAAATACCTTCCGTAATCATCATCTGCATTTTTGGAATCTTGTTTTGATTATGCCCAATGATGGAAATTTTTCTCCTTTGGCAAATGGTCAGATTTCTGTAAACATCTCAAGGTTATTCATAGCCAATGTGAATAAGTTGAGTAATACAGTAGGCTATTATTACTTCTTAAAAAAACAACAACTCTGATTTGAAATCCCTGCATTAAATGGCTAATAAAGTAGTTATAAGGGAATTTCAAAAAAAGTTCAAAAATTAACTGAGTAAAGACAACAGTTCCTAAATAATTCAATAACTTCATAAAGTGACTGATTTAAAAATACATGCCTTTCTGATTGCATAAACATTAGTAATAGTATTTGGAAATAAATCTTTTGTTCAACAGCCATGCCCTATTCCCTGTGCATTAGTAATAATAGCTAATAATTATGGATCACTTACACTGTAATAAATACCTTATATTATTAAAAATTCTATTTATATGGAGAAAAATGAGGCACAGAAAGTTTTAATAACTTGTCTAAGGTCACCCAGCTAGTTGTGGTAGACTCAGAATTTGAACAAGGGCATACTTTGCATATGTATTATTTCATCATGACAAACTAAAGTGACAAAGTTTGAAATATGCATAATTACATGCCAACTTCTATATCTTCAAAAACATTTAACCAAAGATTTGTACTTATTATGCTGAAAAGACAAAGTTCTTTTTAGAACTTATATACTCTATACCATATATTTTCGTTCCATTCAGTTTCAATAGTTCATTTTCATATTCAGTGTCTCTCTTGAGTACAAAAAGAATGTGAAAAACTCATTAGAGATGTAAATCTATTTTTTTCTTTAAATGGGTTTTCAATGTTATATTTATAGATTCAAAATAATAAATAAAAATAAGATATAGAAGCCTTTGAATTCTAGTTATAGGAAAATTGTAATTGAAGTTATTCTTTAAAATCTTGGAAATCCTATCTAATAAAGGGTAATATGCAAATTAACCATCACTCCATCACAAATGGCGGTGTCTATAGCCACAAGATGGCGGCTCCCAGTCCTCTCAGCCCCGCCCGAGTCCCCCTGTCCCAGGGGGGTGGCTGCTGACAGCGGGCAGCGTAGCAGTCTGGCGAATGCTTGCTTCATTGCCTCGGCGACAAGGCAAGCGTTCTACCCCGGCCGCGGAGGGCCTCTGGGCAGCGGGCACGGAGCAGCTGGGGGTGGGGGGAGGACTCTTGTGTCATCGCCCCGGCGACGAGGCAAGCATTCTGCGCCTGGCCGCGGATGGGCCTCTGGGCTGCGGAGAGCCTCTGGGCAGCAGGCACGGAGCAGCCAGGCCCCGCAGAGAGCTATTGGCGCATAGATTCATGTGCAGGGCTACTAGTAGAATATAAATGTTAGTCCCTGATTTTGAAAAGTAGTATAAAAATGTATCCCTGGAGAATAGCCTAGAAGTAAGATTCATTCATTCATTCATTCATTCAGTTATTCATTCAGTCATTCACATTTTTAATTCAACAAGTAGTTATTTAGGGTATTCTATGTGCATGGTACAGTACTAGAGGATGCAGAGGATACAAAGACATAGGAAACAAGACACCTCATAGAGTTTACAGTCTAGTTAGGGAAATAAAACATGTGCATAAAGCATGAAGGTAGTATAAGACCCAAGGAAATATACTTCAATTCAGTCCAACCAACTTCATTGAGCACTTGTGTGTCTCTGTTTTACTAGTCATCGAGGATACAAATATGAATGAAACACTTTAAGCTAGAAAAGGCCTTAAAGTTGGTCCTTATGAGGAATACTTTGTTGCATTTAGAGGTTAAGGGAGAAGTAAGTTTCTTGTCATTAGAGGTGTGATTCATAGGCTAGTGGTGACATCCTGGGAATATCAAGAAAGAGAGTTACAACATTGACTGGTTGGTTGTAGTATTTGACCATTACATTTCTTCAAATCTTGAGACTCTGTGACTTTAAGCTTCTATGTGCTTCTTTCAGGGGTAGATAGGTATTTTAGAAATCTCAATTATGTGTCTGCAGCTGCCACTTCTAGGGTTAAATGGAGTCTTCCTACTATGGAGAAGTTAAAATGCTTCTTTAGAAGTCCTAGGCAGTGTTTTTAAACATATAATTTCTCATTAGCCCAGAAAACAATGTTTGCTGCTGGTTATTCTTTTATTTTCTTTTTTAAAGCCTTATTCAAGAAGCATGTTTCTCCACTTAGAAAACTGTGAAGTAATCACAAAGTTGTTCAAAACTTAGTACACAATATTAGGCCTTTACAAAATGGATTCCCACAATTTTTCCAAACCCAATGCTCTCTTCTTGAAAGGATTTGATTCACTTCAAACAGCATGCAGAGGACTGCACTTGGGCAACTGACTGATTTATTATCAAAAGGGAAAGAGAAAATGGAGGTCTATTGTAGCAAATAGCATGATGTGGCTACCATGCTCATTTATAAAATATATTTTGAGGTATTGTTTTCTAAGTTGGTCTGCTTTCTTATTTGGGTTTAAAGTCTTGAGAATAATGAAAATGATTTTCAGAACCAAAATAGCAATGCACATTTCTGCTCTTGTCTTTTTTTTCTATAAAATTAACCATAAATAATTGGATTTTTAAAAAATATATATATCATTGAGACTTAGAATTTTCATTGTAAAATTTTACTCCTCAGCCATTCTCCTTCAAGCTTCTGTTATAAACTTTTATCTCAGGAGGGAGAAAATGTTTACAGCGATTGTATCACTGCATGGGCTTCTAAGCAGGAGTTTTGTTCTGTCATGAGCCCTTACCAGACATCTACTAGGACAAATGGTGTTAATCTGGTGGTAGATTAAGGGATTTGGATGAGTTGGAGTTATAGAAATAAATCAATCCCACGTTTAAGTCATTTGAATCTCAGTGTATGTGGATAGAACACCAGGGTCATCTGAATGGCAAACGAGGGTTGGTCCAGCTACTCATAGACAGGAGGTCAAAGTGGGAAACAGTGGGAGAGCATGTTTGCTTTTGAAAAGTGGGTTTGGAAGTTCGTTCCTGTTTTAAACTAATTTTCAAAAGTGCAGTGTGTAGCAGCAACTAAGCCTGTGGGTTTATAACCAGATAGGTTAGGTCAGCCGTGGGCAAACTACGGCCCGCGGGCCGGATCCGGCCCGTTTGAAATGAATAAAACTAAAAAAAAAAAAAAAAAAAGACCGTACCCTTTTATGTAATGATGTTTACTTTGAATTTATATTAGTTCACACAAACACTCCATCCATGCTTTTGTTCCGGCCCTCCGGTCCAGTTTAAGAACCCATTGTGGCCCTTGGGTCAAAAAGTTTGCCCACCCCTGGGTTAGGTTCATAGCCAGACTCTACTGCTTACTAGCTTTTGATTTTTTCTTAGACAAATTGCTTAACCATTCTGTGATTTTTGTTTGCTATTGTTAAATTGGGGATAATATTAGTACTTTAGTAGTTGTAAGAATTGAAAGAATAATATATAAAAAGAGCTTTGACTAGTGCCTGGCATAGTAAACACTCAATAAATTCTCAACCCTTTGAGGTTAAGTGTGACAATTAATTTCATGTGTCAACTTGACTGGGCTAAGGGATGCCCAGGTACAGGTGAAACATTATTTCTGGATGTGTCTGTAAGGGTGTTTCTGGAAGAGATTGACATTTGAGTCAGTAGACTGAGTAAAGGAGATTGCCCTCACCATTCCAGGCAGGCCTCACGCAATCACTAAGGGCCTGGGTAGAACAAAGAAACAGGAAGAGTGAATTTGCTTTACTGGCTTGAGCTGGGACATTCATCTTCTACTGCCCTTAGATATCGTCACTCCTGGTTCTTGGGCTTTCAGACTTGGACTGAGACTTAATCATTGGCTCCCCTACCTGGTTTTCAGGCCTGTGTTTTATTGGAACTACCCACTAGCATTCCTGGGCCTACAGATTGCAGTTGGCAGGGCAGGAGACTTCTCAGTCCTCATAATTGCATGAGCCAATCTCTCATAATAAATCTCTGTCTACATTCGTACCTACGAATATCCTATCAGTTCTCTTAATCTGGAGAACCTTGACTAATATTAATATCAAATCGTACTTTAGAGATGAAGAAGTAAGGGCACAAAACAATTCAGTAATTTGCTCAAGAGCACACAGCTGGTCAGTGGAAGAGCTAGGATTTGAGCCCAAGCCCTGTGGCCGGAGACTGTATATAATGACTCCAGTAGATTTGAGAAATTGTGATTAAACTTTAGTAGCATTGTCGAGATTAGATCTAAGTTTATAAAAATATTAAATACTAATAGGAAGAATGCTTTGAAATAGGACTACTGCTAATAAAAACATAGTTAAGCCTATTAAGCCTCAAGATAAAAAGAACCAAAGTTTCCTACAATTATGTAACTGAACACTGCTTTAATAGATAAATGGAGAATGTTGTCCTAAAGGCCACATTTAGATGAAATTTGAACCAGTGGGTAAGAATAAATGGGTTATGGTACAGCTCACTCAGGAATATTAATCTAATAAAATTAAATAAATTCCTTCCATTATTTTTCTTGGCCCACAGGAAAGTCAATAAAGCTGAGTAGGGGTTTTGAGGAAATTGAATTGTTACAAATGTCTTTTTGGCTTCTCTGGATGGACCAGAGTTACATTTATATTGGGCTTACTATCTACAAGTGACAGTGTAAAGTATTTGCTTCCTGAAGCCACTTGCTTTCTGAAGTACTTGAGCATGACACAGGACAGTGAGAAATGCCATTCTGATATTGCAGTGCAGCCCAGTGACTCAAGAGCATGGGTGGTGGAGTCAGACCAAGGGGGTTTGTAATCCAGCTGTGCCACTTCCTGGCTGCACTGGACAAGCTACTCAATGGCTCAGCACTTCATTTGTATGTGTCTGTGTGTGTGTGTGTGTGTGTGTGTGTGTGTGCACAAAAGGGAGATAATAACAAAACTCACCTCACAGGGTTATTGTGAGTATTAAATGAGTTAATATGAGTACATCTTAGATGGATGACCAATAAAGGGCAGATTAGCACTTGGCAATGTTATTGCTGGTGGCACCAGCTTGCCTTGTTCATTTGGCTGATGTATCCACTGCTGATAAATGTTCATACATCTACCGGTATACGATAGTCATAGTGGTTTTAGTAGAGTGAACCCTCAGTTTAAGTATCATGAGGCCAGTCAGACCTTTTAATTAACATAATTTTAAAAACACTTTGATTTTATAAGGGAAAAGTAAATAAAAATAACACCATCATATTTTAAGGACTGAGTAAAGAGAAAACAACAGTGTTTAAGCAAAATGGCAGAAAACGCCCTATCTTACCTTTCACAATACCTCCTAAGATCAGTTCAAGTTCAGTCCCATTTCCAATAGCTTCTAAATCTATCATATAATGAACTCATCACTGATAAATTCTGACAGTATGCCTCATGTGTCCCAGGTTAGTCCCTTAACATTTCCAAGTCTCAACGTTCTCATTTATAAGACCAAAGTACACTTTGCCCTGTCCAACTCACTGGATAGTTGGGAGGGAGATGAGATGCTATTCTAAAAGAAGCCCATTGTATCTAAAATATCCAGCTAGTAAATGTTGGGCAAAATATGGCATTACTTTATGATCCTTAGGTATCATAACATCCTGAGGTTTAGAAAGGCAAATTAATCTAGTCCCCTAAAATCACAAGGAGAGAAAAATAAAAGGTATAAAGATTTTCACCAAGCCTTACAAGAAAAAGATGTGCTGATTAAACTAGATACATACTTCCCTGCCAACATTTCAGCTGTAGAGGATGTTAGCACTCTCACATTGTGTAAGGATATTGCTCCATTGAAGAGGGATGCAGAAGGCTACTAAAGACTTTAGTTTTCTTCTGGGAATTCCAGGCTTTCAAACAGGCCAGGGAAGAGATTCGTTGTAGTCAGGAAAGCTTTTGGAGACGCCACACCATGTGAGATGGGTGGCCCCTTTCTCTGCCGGTGTGTCCTGAATTCCTCTGCTGAGGTTCTGGAGTCTGGAGAGCAGGAGAAATCAGGCTGCAGCCGCTGCTTCTCCCTTTGCATTCACAATAGAAGGGAACACACTGGCCCAGCAGCTCTTATAAGAATTGGTCCTACAGCAATACTTGCACTAGCAGACATTGCTATATGATGTTACCCTGCGACATTGCTTGTAACACTGATAGCTAAGAACTGAAAACAATCTAAAGGCCCATCGATCCAGAGGCCTTTAAATAAATTATGGTACATTCAATCTATGGAATATTTATTCTATGTTTTCAAAGCATTAAAAAATGAAGTAGATTTCCATGAGTGGACATGGAATGGTGTTCATGATGTATTAGGTGAAAACAGAGAGCTACACTACAATATGTGAAGTGTGATCCTACTTTTGGAAAGAAATGTAAAGCCTTTTCTCCCTCTCCTATCCATATGTAAACATGTATACATTACATATATGTACAAGTGCAGAGAAAAGCTTGTGAAAATGTACCCCATATGTTCTTAGCGGTTCCTTTTGGAAGTAGGACTTGGGAGAAAGGACAATTAAATTTTCTACTTTATGCATTTGTGGACTGTTTGGATCTTTTTTCTTTTTACAGTGAGTGTTACTTTTCAATTAGGAAGAAATTTAAATATACATTCACATACAACCACATACATGAACTAAAGTCTAGGTAAATGTTATAATCTCTCTCTTTAGTACCTATCTGTTTTATTTTCCTCCCCATTAACCTTACCTAGCCTAAAGAATCAAAGTTCATCTTTGGATGATTTGTGTAGGTTCCAGGTCTAAATTGAACAAGGAGGATCCTTTAAATGTAGCCTGGCAGGGGTGAATGCACCCACCTCCCTCGTTGTGGGACAGATGTTAGTAGCAGTTTGTGTAACAGCCCCGTGAGCCCACACTAAGCTACCACCAACTCATCTCACATTTACAACCTCAACACGCTATTCAGAATGCAGCTGCTGAGAGTCTGCTTTTAATTTTCCATCGTTATATGTGTGTTTTGTCAAATTCAGAAGTTTGCTGCTGGGTTGAATTTTTACATTTTTTAACTACAAAGCAACATTTGTATATGTTTTCTCCTAAAATTTTCTTTAGCAACATGTTCTCTTGGTGCAGATTAGCAACTACATTGATCCATAAGTCCTGTTAAATTGGTGGAGCGTCTGTTGAAACCGGAACAGCTGTCCTATTCACATTGCCAATATTGGGCAGCCATGTGACCACCGAGTGTAGCCAACCGAGAGCTGTACTACCAAATATGCTCATAGTTTGCCTTCACCTCTTTCCATTGTCATGCCTGTCTCAACATTTTCTCATGATAAATGAATGCCTTTTTGGTCTAGAATTAAGAGATCTCCTGGCATTTAAATAAATAATAACATGAGCCCCTGACGTTTGTAAGGAATACGTTTTAGAAAGTTGTGATTCCCAAACACAATTTCCCCCAGAAGATACAATAAGGCAGCACTAAAATATTTAAACAATTACTTCAAATCTCCAATAATTTAATAAATACAATACTGAAGTTATGATCGAATCATTTGAACTTCTTTCTTTATGGAGGTTTTTATTGTTATGCATTCTTGAGTCAAACTTGTTTAGCATTTACAAAAGTCCTCATGTACAAGAAGACAAGTAGAAACAATGAGGCCAACTTGAGATCCAGATACTGGGCAGGCAGCTGGGCTCACTCGCTGGTGAAGAGACTCACTCCCACATATCAGCCTCACAGGACCTTGGTGCAAATTTGGAACCTTAGCAAAATCACAGCCTATCATGGGAATCAGAGTCACTTACAAATGGTTAAACCATGAAGGTTAAATTAGTGTGTGCTAAAACCCACTACATTCAGGGTGAATTAGCCAACACTAATTAGCCCTTCTCTCTCTCTCTCTCTCTCTCTCACTCTCTCACTCTCTTTTTTCTTTTTTCTTTTTGCTACTTATCACTTTCCAGAAGAAAAGTTAACCACCAATAGACAGCTCCATCCCTGCAACTGTCTTCAGTCTGCACGAACCTCCCAAAACCTCTACGTGCAGCTCAGTGGGAAAGGGTCAGATGGGATGATATAGTTTCTTTGTTTCAGGGTCCATGTTTTTCTTGGAAAGGGAGTAGACATCTCCCATTTCTAAGCTATGATCTTGATCAGGTGACTTAATTTCCCTGGTCTACAGTTTCAACAGAAACATGACCTGTTAGGGCAGGAAATCTATATATATAAAAAGCCATCAACCGTAATGCCAGAACGACTGGAACGACCGGTAGCTATGACACCCACTGTGGCCAGTGAACCCACCTGATTGGGGAGTGGGGCCAGCCGGCCAACCTTCCGCGGCCTCTCCCCCCAGCCGGCCCTGCCCCTGATGGGCCTCTCCCACCCCAACCTCCTGCAGCCCCTCCTCCTGCCCGGCCCTGGTCAGGCCCCAATTGGGGCAGGCCGAATGGCCAACCTCCCACCGTCTCCTTCTCCCGACAGGCCCTGCCCCGATCCACCCCCATTGGGGCCGGGCCGGCCGGACCCCACCCGTGCACGAATTCGTGCACTGGGCTTCTAGTAAATCTATAAAGCTCCTGAGCTTCAGAACCAAATGTCCACAAGCCTGTTTGATAATTCCCCTCGGATACCCTTTGCAATCCACTAAACATCTCAAAGGTAACAAGTCAAAACAAACTCGTAACTCTTCCCATCAGATTTGTTTCTATTTTGGTCTTTACTTGTTCCATTTCAGGGAAGGGTTTCACCATGTGCCCAGTTTTTCAGGACAAAAACCTAGGAGTCAGCTGTCACCGAGACGGCAGTGTAGAGACCCCAGACTCCTTCTCCCAAAAGGTTAACAATTAAACAGCTACCCACAAATAAGACACTTCAGCAACACAGTGGAACAAAAAACCTGAGAAGAACCACACACAAAAAGGAAGAACAGCTTCATTTTGCCTGCATCATCCCATTAGCCAGGCTGGCATTGCTCAGCCCCAAGAGGGAACTTCCATCTGGAAAGGGAAAAGGACAGCGAGGTGAGCAATGAACTTCTCCATCCTTTTGTGGTACCACACAAAGGCTCTGCCACTTCACCCCACCCAGACCAGTAAAGCTGAGAAGTAGAGGGACAGTAGGAACAAGGAAGAAAAAGAGCAGGGGCTACCAATGTAAGCCATGCACGGAAGCAACTGTGTTTCCCAGTGACCTGCTGTGCAGATGGCCCTGGCAGCTTCTTCATGGAAGAAACCAAGAGCCAGCACAACTGCCACAGACCACCTGCAGGTTTTATGAGAACAGATATTCTCGTTCACTGACTGCAGTCTGAGTCCCTCCCTGTTTCCTCTCTTCCCTCTGCCCCCAAAGAGCCCAGGACCTTCTCAGGCAGCCAGCCCAGGCCTCTGCAGCTGTGTGAGTCTAAGATGCCAGTCTAGATTTCCCCAGTTGATGCTGTGCATGCACTCCCTTGGGGCTAGCCCCTCCAGCTGTGCACTTGCACGCCTCTGGCCGGACAGCTGTCACTGGCCTCCACTAATGTGTGTGTACCCGTGGGAAGATAACTGTAGCCATGGAAATGCACGCTGACAACCAAGGCTCACATAACTGCTTGTGGGCCCAGATTTGGCCCTCTCGCCTGTCATTAGCCTGTATGACTGGGCTCATCGGCAACTATTCACTCAGCTGTGCACCTGCACACCTCTGGCCTGCACCTGCTATGTGCACACCTATGGGGAGACTGTGCAGCCGTGGAGGGCACATTGCTAGCTGCTGTGGGCCAGAATTCAACCCTGTCTCCTGTCACTGGCCTGAACTACCGGGCTCAACTGCAGCTAGCCCTCCAACTGCACACCTATCTGCTCCTGCCTGACTCCCAACACTGGCCTCCAATGCAGAGTGCCCATGGCAGTACCCAGTAGCCACACTAGTGCACATGGACAACCTGGGCCCCATCACTATGTCTGTAATCGCCCCCTGTCACTGCAGCACCTGCTGCCAGCCCCTGCAGCTGAGTGTGCGCATACCACTGGCTCTGGCCACCACTACTATTTTCCCCGGTCCCCAACCACTGGACTTGGAGGCACCACTGAGAACCCCAGGAACCCTTGCAGCTTCCGCGGACTTTCCTCAGTTCTTGCCAAAGACCACACAGCTGCCAATGCTGTGGACTCCAGTGGCCTGAGCGGACAAACACCAGGCCCCACCCATCCTCTGGCCACCAGACAGGGAACTGCCACATGCCCCTGTGTTTGGCACTCTGTACTGCTAGACCCAGGGTCATAGCATGCTCCAGTGTGCCCCAACCTAGGTGTAGGCTTTTTTTTTTTTTTTAATCAGAGTCCATAAAGCCTGGAAGAGGTGACTGCTTTTCCAAATGTGCAGACATCTGTCCAAGGCTGCAGGGATCACAGAGAATCAGGGAAAGCTGACTCCACCAAAGGAACACAGGAAACTTCCAGTCACTGACTCCCGGAAATGGAGATCCAGAAATTGCCCGACAAAGAATTCAAAGAATTGTTTAAAACGGGCTAAGAGATCTACCAGAGAGATAAACAACTTCTGCCCTTGGAAAACACCAAGCTCATTCCAATCTTAGGGCCTTTGCACGTGTGGCTATTTCTACTTGCAAAGCTCTGCCCAAGACCTATGTTTGATGCCTCCTCTTCATTACGCAGGCCTTCTTCAAATGTCACTTTCTGAGAGAGCCCACCGTGACAGTCAGCTGACAGGGGCGCACGTACCTTCCAGTCACTCTCTGGCTGACTACCTTGCTTAATTTTCTTCAGAGCACTAATCACCACTGGAATTAGCTTAAATTTTTTTTTGAAATCTTCACCTGAGGACATGCTTATCGATTTTTAGAGACAGGGTAAGGGAGAGAGAGAAAGAGAAACATCGACGTGAAAAAGAAACTGATCGGTTTCCTTCCCTTGTGTGTCCCAATCAGGGATTGAGCCCGCAGTCTTTCGGTGTACAGGAGAATGCTCCAACCAACTGAGCCATACAGGCCAGGGCTCTTAAATTTTTATTGATTTATTTGTAAGTTCTCCAGGGACAAGAATTTTGTTTTGTTCATCTCATCCTTTGTATCCCTAGTGCCTGGCACATAGTAGGTCCTTAATAAATATTTGTTGAACAAACTAATGTAACTTATGTACCTTTAAACACTTTAATCAGATACTCCCCCATAGACTAGCCTGATCTTGGGAACTCCAGGATTCTGGGAATACTAAACTAAGAAAATCATCTTTTTTTTTTTAAAAAATCATTCTCTGAATGTCCCCACACCCTAAAGGTGACTCCCTTATCAGTGGCTTTTTGAGGGCTAAAGAGTATTTACTTTGACGATTGTCACTGTTGGTTCTTTCGATATGAGAACAACTGGGTTGTAGCATCACACTGGTTTCTATACTGTGGGAATTCTGACTATTCCTACTGAATTGCTATTGCTCCTCTTGGATCATGATTTGAGAAGCACCGATTGGAAAGGAGGCTTAGCTGTCACTTGCTTGTCAGTATCTCCTCCCCTTTTCTGCATCCAAATATGAGACCAAACACATCATTCTCCACTGAAATGTAAACTGCTCACCCCTTGCTGGCTTCATAATTATCTGTAGCATCCGACTCTCAGAGAGTTTGAATCAGCCTAAGTATTCAGAGGCCAGTCAGAGTTCTGAATTTTGCTTCTAAGGAGAAAGCTATGACTAGAGACTTGAGAGAAGAACAATAAGATAATTTGCCGTAGAACTGAATTTGCCTTGGGAGGCTAACTTAACTTCCCCTAAGAAGTTGAGAGCTCTTCAATAAACCTGAGGTCCTCTGCTGAGAAATTGGCTTTCCAATATTGTTTTCTTTATGAAAACACTTTCTAAGTGATATACCCCTTCTTAATAACTATGATGGCCTTCACAAATAAGAATTATTTTAAAAGGATTACATTTTGTAATTATCTTTTGTTAATCAATAAAGGATGAGAAAAGAAAGTAATGTTGAAATACAATTCTATTTCCAAAGGCTGTCTTTATTTTATTTTACATCCTTACGTTTTCTTGCCTGAAGAATGGTATTTTATGCCCATTTAATTTCCAAAGTGTAAGAGACATGTCCCGCAGACATCCCTACCAGTATTGGCAGGCAACATCTACTTTCCTTTTATCATATATCCACTTAGTATTTACTTAACACTTTCCTGTGAATCATCATCAATTATTAAATAAATTGACCTGGTGCCAAGTCAAGCATAAATATATAGGTGAAAAATTAAAGCAGAGATTGTGAAAATAGCCAATTGCAAAATAGGCAAAAACTGATCTAAGGGAGCACAATAATTGGACCACTTTTGGGTCTCTGCTATTGTTGCTGAAGACAGACCATTTTGGCTTAATCATTGCCATGCTTAGAATCCAATCTGCAGTGGAGTCTATTGCATAGTGATTCAAATGGATGAATACTTTAGTGTTGATTCAATTTGCACTGACACCTAACTAAAACAAACCACAAGCAAAACAAACCAATAACTGGGCTATCTTGGTTCTTTATTGCTGCTAAAAGAAATTACCGCAAACACAGCTGCTTAAAATAACACACATTCATTATCTCTCAGCTCTGTAAGTCAGAAATCCCGGTGGATCGGACTGGTTCTTACATTTGGGTTGCACAAGGTGAAATCAAGGTGCTGGCCAGCTTGGGCCCTTACCTGGAGGCTCTGGGGGAGAACTCACTTCCAGGCTCATTCAGGTTGGTGGCAGAATTCAGTTCCTTGAGGTTGCAGGGCGAAGGTCCCTGTCTCCTTGCTGGTTATCAGCCAGAGCCTTTTTCAGCTCCTTGAGGCTGCCTTGCACTCCTCATCATGTGGCCCTCTCCTTTGAAGGCCTTCAATCTCTCTCATTTCCTGTCAGCCTCATCTCTTCACCTTCCACCAGCTGGGGCTCAAATGATTAGATTGGGCCCACCTGGATAATCTAGAATACCCTTTCTCTCATTAGGTCTGTAATTTAATTGCATCTGCAAAGTCCTTTCTACCGTATTCATGGGTTTTAGCTGTTAGGGTGTGGGCATCTCTGCCGGGCCATTTTGCACGTCACACTGGCTGATAAAGCTGCGCCTGAGGTAGGGTCTGCCTCACGCTCCTTGCAGTGTGCCGCCTTCACACTGGCCTTCTTCCTGACTCTGCAGTGTGCCACGTCTGTTCTTCCCCCAGGGTCTCTGCACTGGCTGTGCCTTTTGCCCGGGATGCGGTACCCTCAAGTCTTCATAACGCCGATGCTCTCTCCTCATTCAGGCCCAAGTGTCAATGGCACCTCCGTGGAAAGGCAATCCCTGGTCTTCCTGGTAAAGCTGCCTCCCCGTCCTTTAATCACTCTATCCCATTACATTATTTTTATTTATAATTATCTTTGTTACTTGTTTGTCTACCTGTTTATTGTTGTGCTGCCACCCACCATGATGGAGCTTCCTGAGGCCGGGGCTAGAGCTGCCTTGCTTAGTACCACTGATGCTCTCTCCTCATTCAGGCCCAAGTGTCAATGGCACCTCCGTGGAAAGGCAATCCCTGGTCTTCCTGGTAAAGCTGCCTCCCCGTCCTTTAATCACTCTATCCCATTACATTACTTTTATTTATAATTATCTTTGTTACTTGTTTGTCTACCTGTTCATTGTTGTGCTGCCACCCACCATGATGGAGCTTCCTGAGGCCGGGGCTAGAGCTGCCTTGCTTAGTACTGCCTGCACCACCTGTATCAAGGTGTCAGCACCTAAAACGTGGGGGCGGGGGAGAATCAGCATTTGTTGCCTAACCTGTTTTATTGTGTTGTTTTTTTTCTTCGAATGAATAAAATGAACAAACTTGTATCACTTTATCTTTCAGTTTTGCCAAAACGTTATTTTAATAGAAGATATTATAATAAATACATTTCACCCATGAAAATAAGTACGTGTTTAAGTCTGAAATAAGGCCAGGTTGCAAGGAAATTGGGCAGCTGACTTGTGCTGTGAGCGGTAGAGCAGGGCCTCTCCATCCTGGGAAACATGAAAAAGAAACTGATTTTCAGGACCCATACCAGACTGATTGAGGCAGAAGCTCTGGAAATGGGGGTCTGGTATATTTTAAAGTCTCCCCAGTGCCCTCCCCTGATGACCAGCAGCTGTTGCAAGAGCTCCAGAGCCTGAAGCAGAGCTGAAGCTGGAGAAATGCAGGTGCAGGGCCCACCCCGAGGGCTCCAGAGGAAAGGGCAGCAACACGAGGGCCGAGTTATTGGTACTGGACCTATTCTTCCAACATGGATTCATTAGTTTGCTAGGGCTGCCATCATAAAGTACCACGAGCTGAGGGGCATCAACAACAGAAATTATTGTCTCACAGTCTGGAGGCTGGATGTCCAAGATCCATTGAGTTTTAGAGAGAGTGGAAGGGAGGGTGAGAGACAGAGAGAAACATGGATGTGAGAGAGACACATCGATTGGTTGCCTCCCACTGGCACCCTGACTGGAGCTGGGGATCGAGCCTACATCTGAGGTACATCTTAAGTAGTTACATCTGTAACAACCCTATTTACAAATAAGGTCACAGTCTGAGGTGCTGGAGGTTAGGACTTCAACATACGATTTTTTTCTTTTTTTGGTGGGGCCGAGGGAAGGAAAGATTGAACTCATAACACACAAACATAAAACTAGAAAAAACACATGCTGTGACTGTTTTCAGTCCTGGTCTAGGACCGAGGTCCTTGTGAGAGCAGAAGCACATGCAGTGAGACCTGGCTGTCAGGTAGGGGCAATCTCCAAACTAGGAAGGTGGGAGTACAGCTCCAAGCAGAGCACCGGGGTCTCCCTGCGCCGAGGAGGCAAAAATGGGCCGCTGCAACCTGTGTCCAGGAGGGGGAAACTGCGGGAGGCTGGGAGGTGGGGCAGAATTCTACCAAGAAATAGTTCCTGCTTGTGCTTGTCCAAGGGCAAGCAGGGTTGCATATGCACAGGGCAAAACTCCAAGAAACCTAACAGAGGGTGACCACCGTAAAGCTGCAAGCTGAAAGGAGATACCAGAGACAGCCCAGTGCTGGAATGTACAGGTGTCAGCTCAGCCACTCTATTGAGAACAGATAGGCCTAGAACCTACTTAGAACCTAGAAAGTTCACACCCTAGGACTATCGACAAAACAAATGCACTCACACTAACAAGAAGATAAAGAAATGAATCCAAGCCTGAACAAAAGGATTAAATTAACTACCTACCATGATAACACACAATCTACACTAATAAAAGAGAAACATGCAAATTGGTGTCACTCCGCTACACCCACCAGGCAATCAGATGAGCATGCAAATTAACCCAACAAAGATGGTGGTTAATTTGCATACGCAAGCACCGAGCAAAGACTGAAGACAATGTAGAAGGAAGCCAAGCACTGCAGAAGGGAGCGAAGCTGCAGAGAAGCAAGCGGGGCGGTGGAGGTGGGAGCAAAGCCCACCTCAGTGGGTTTCACTCCCTTCTCTGCTTCGCTCTAGCCACAGGAAGCCCTATTCTTGCAGGAATCTTCCTGCAATGGGCCTCTAGTCTATATATAAAAGGCTAATATGCAAAATGTCCCCTCAGGAGTTCTACCAGGAGACCGGGAATTCAATTGCTTACTATGACATGCGCTGACCACCAGGGGGCAGCGTGGAATGAAGGAAGGCCCCAGCCAGCAGCCAGAAGGCCCTGATTGGCCCTGATCGCCAGCCAGGCCTAGGGACCCTACCTGTGCACGGATTTTGTGCACTGGGCCTCTAGTACTGAATAAAGATAACCAACCCAGATTCTCTACAATGTATTATTCACAACACCTAGTGTATTATGAAAAATTATGGAAATGCAAAGCAAGAGCAAAATGAGTCAATAAGCCTCAACTCCTACTTCGCACTACATTAAAATTAATGTAAGATATAAACATTTAAATTATAAAACATCTAGAAGGAAAGGTAGTATATCTGATATCTACCCTTATAACTAGGATGTATGTAGAACTATAGATCAATGAGAATAAGATACTTAAATTTTCTTCAAGCAAGGCAAAAACATTCTGTATGCAAGAATTTATACAATGGCCAATAGGCACATGAAAAGGCAAATTAAAAACACTGGGGCCCTCCTCCCTTCCCCACCCCAGTATCTGTGTCCATTGGTTATCCTTATATGCATGCATACAAGTCCAGGGGAGGTCAATTGCCAGAAGCCAATTCCAGCATGACAGCAGGGCTGAATCATCTGGAGTGGCAAGGGCATTTCCCCAAACCTGAAAAGGATGCTTAAATTGATTGCTTGCTGCCAGACAGCTCAGGGCATCTTAATCTACATGTTATTGCCTCCTACTGGTCAAACACCTGAACAGCTGTAGGCGATTCTTCCAATCTGACAATGGACACTGTAAATGAAACCTGACCCTTTGAAGTGTATATCTCTGCCTCACCTCAGGACAATTTGTGTTAATAAAAAGCATGGGGTCCTGAGACGAGGAGAACTTACTTTCTTTAACTAGGCTCTTCTGACCCCCATATGCCTTTCAAAATTATGCTTCGTCACTGGACTCTTTATTAAGTTACACACAGCCCCTTCTCCAGATTGTTGAACCCTTCTTAATGCCGGAACAAGAACCCCGGCAGTCAATGTTTACTATTTGTAATACTTAGTTTAAACAATAAAAATAAATAAATAAATAAATAAATAAATAAATGAAAAAAACCCACTAGGGCCAATTCACATGTATAAAACATAGCAAACATTTAAAAAGAGACTGAAAAAACAAATATTGATGAGAATGCAGAGCAAATGTAACCCTCATACATTATAGATAATAGAATGAAATGGTATAGCCACCCTGAAAAACTGTTTGGCAATTTCTTACATAACCATTTCCATTCCTAGGTATTTACCTAAGATAAATGGAAATTAAAATTCCATCAATAGTCAAATGGATAAATATATCATGGAACATTTATACAATGGCATGACAGGAAATTAAAAAGAGTGAGCTACTTACTATTCCACTCATCAACATGGATACAATTCAATAAGATTGTATTGAATAAAAGAAGTCAGACACAAAAGATTGCCTCTGAATGATACCATTTTTAGGAAGTTCAAGAACAGTCAACATTAATGAATGGTGATAGAAATCAGAATGGTGTTACCTCTGGGGTTGGGGACTGAGGCACAAACGGAATTTCTAGAGTGAGGAACATTCTAATCTGGACTGGCATATTGGTTTCACAAGTCTAACCTGTGAAAAGTCATCAAATTGTACACTTAAAATATATGAAATGTATAATATGTATATTGACTTTAATAAAAGTTTTATAATTGAAAAAGTTAAAAAAAACAAAGAGAAAATAAAGGTCAAAAGCACATTTTCAAAGAAATTGTACCCATTCTCTGCCTTGGCCAGCTCTACTGGTAGACTGTTTGCCCAATGTGAGCTGGGTTCCAGGTGGAACACTGTGGGGCTCTCAGTGGTTTGTTGTCGGTTGTTGGAGCTATGACTACCCAGTGGAACTCTGTGGTGGACTTCAGTTCCACAGGAGGGGTCGTGAACCCTCATGGAGCTTGGCTTTTGGCTGATCCTGGGGAAGTCACAAGAAGTGGTAGCAGAACTACTGCCAGATGACATGAGACCAGGGTTTGTCTACAATAACCTTCAGTGGGAGTCAGTGGTGTGTGTATCTGTCATTGGCTTTTTGGTGAGTCTCTTATATTTGTTCAGACTTAGGCATTAGATTAGAAGCTGATTTTACCTAAAAAGGGAATCGGAGTTGCACAAAGACTGGCTGCATTGATTCGGGTGAAGCATCCATTTTTGGACAACCTTAGTTCTGTTCAAAAGGAATATTAAGATATTGAGTCACTCTGAGGAGATACCAGACTAGAAAAAGAGTCATCAAAAATACAGACCTTGGTGGACATATATGGAAAGTTGAAGAGAACCAACTTGATACTGGAGAAGGAAATGACTTAGTAAAAAGAAGTTAATAAAGAGAGATCCAAACCATCAAGAGAAAAAGAGATGACAGCTGAAATTATAAGAATGACCCAGTCACCAGAAAATGACTTGACTCATCACCTCATGAGAATTTCCAAACACTGCAGTGGCTGGAAGCCTGTATCTCCACTGTCCCTCACGAAGGGTCTGAAAGCAAAGCTGTTCACTTCCCTCAACTCAGATCCCTTGTGCTACCAGGTTCTGTCCTCTACCTTCCCCTCCAACATGAGGTCTTCTGTTGTCCGTGCGTCTGGGAAGCAGTTCAGAAGTCTTGTTTGCCACTTTCACACTGTGAAAACAGATGTGAATTCTTTAAGGTAAATTCAAACTTCAAATCAACCAACCATTGGAACTACAGAAATACAAGAAACTTGGGACTCTTTAAAATGGTCAGTCTTCAAAAGAAATTTTAACGTCCTTCATTATTTTAAGAACTGATGATACAAGACCAATTTAAGCTCAAAATAAAGCTTGATGAAACAGTTCTCAGAATAGTGTTTTGTATTATTTTCATATGAATTTTATCAGTGAATTACTTTTATCATATTTTTATCTTTACATCATATACATTGTGTTTTATTTAATATGTACAATTTAGCAAAAGGAGATATTTAAAATGCAAAGGCAATTTTGGTTTGCCCAGAACTGTATTTATTATAGTTACTAGAGGCCCGATGCATGGAAGTCATGCAAGAGTAGGCCCTCACAGCTCTGCCTGCCTTGCGGCCCCGTGGCCCTGCCCTCTGCCCACTGGTCATTCCGGAAGGTCTTTCCACCCCGCTGTCCAGTCTAATTAGCATATTAGCTCTTTATTATAATGGATAAGTCAAATGAAGGGTTTTTTTAAATGGACATGCCACATGTCATTATTGGGGGGTGTAGCAAAAGTGGTATAGAGGGAAATTGATAGCATTTAATGTTTCTGTTCAATAAAAATAATATAAAAGTTTATATAAGAAGAAAGGCTGCCCTGGCTGGTGTGGCTTAGTTGCTTGGGCATCATCCTGTGCACCGAAAAGTTGCCAGTTTGATTCCTGGTCAGGGCACATGCCTGGGTTTCAGGCTTGATCCCCAGTAGGGGGCATGTAGGAAGCAGCTGACTGATGTTTTATTCTCACATCAATGTTTCATTCTCTCTCTCCTTTCCCTTCCTTTCTCTCTAGAAATCAATTAAAAAAGAATAAAGGCTAGAATGAAAAAAAATAGTTTATACTTCTTTACAGCAGTTTTTAGTAATTCTAATTCCTAGGCCACACCACTGACCATTTAAGTCTGAACCCCAAGGGATGAGACCAAGCACCAGCATTTTGAAAAGCTCTCCAGGCCATCCTCACATGTAGAAAAGCTAAGGACCACTGATTCTTATGGTATGCAGAACGTTATATATAATTTCACTGTAAACCCATGCAAAACCTTTCAGTTACTTTGTCTCAATTATATAACAGAATATTCCAACCACAAAAGAATAATTTCATATAAATGGAATTCAAAAAAATTGTTAACAAAAAATACTCCCATATAAATTGATAAAGAGATGGTGTGATATAATAGAAAAAAGATTATGTTTTAAATCAGGAGATCTATTTATGGATGTATTATTAATGAAATAGTCAAGATTAATTTTTTTTCTCATTTTGTATGGTGTGGTTGGGTTCTTCCTCTGTCTTCAGTTTCCTTGTTTCTAAAAAGAATGAGTAAATTAAAATGATTTCCCAGGACTTTCAGAGCTATAAAATTCTTTGGTTATAGAATGGGTAGAAAACTTTGGAGATAAAGGGATTAAGATTGAATTTTGACCTATTCAGCACTGGACTTTATTATTAACCTTCAATGCAAAGAATGAAGACTCTTCTCCTACAGATACATCTTTATATATTCCCCATCTCACTTTCTAATTCTTCATCACTGCCTTTTCTAATGCTGGAATTTCATTTCTTCCTGAAAGTTCATAGACCCAGAACTTTGTACTGAATAAATTTCCTGCTACCTGAGTATAAACAATCACCTTTCAACAATGCCAATTACCAGTATGGTGTCCACCAAACTAAAAATTTCACAACTTCAGTTCTTCAGATCATGAACATGAATATTTTATTTTATCAATTAAATGAAGTCAAATGTGTATATATATGTATATACATATATACAGTAACCTATTGCTAAATCATATATTCAGTAAGCTATTGCTCTTAAACTACTCCACAACTCAGAGGCAAAACCAACACGATTATTTCTTACTCTCACATGTATGGTGGGTTGGGTGTTTACCGGGGATTCAGATGATTGAGGCTGGGAGTGGCTTGGCTTGGTTTTAGTCTATGGCTTGGGTCCACGTCTGTTCTAATGTCTCGCATTCTCTATGGCCCAGCAGCTTTCTGAAACAAAAGGCAGAACCACAAGAGGGATGAATGAAAACACACAATGCCTCTTAAGCAATTAGCTTAGAATTTACACCCTATTACTTCTGCCTGCATTCCATTGGCAAAAGTTCATGGCCAACCCTCATATCAATGGGACTGGAAGTATACTCTACCAAAATGGATGGGGAATGAATATTTATTATGCAATAGTCCACACTATCTGATCTATCTACCTATCTACATGTAAAATGTGTTCTACACGATAGCTCTCTGCAATTTTTATTTTCTTAGGATGGCTTATTTACAGAAAATCTTCATATATCTGCTTCAATAAATGTTTGTATCCTGTTAGCTTTAAGATGGGCAAACTATTACCTCTGTTTTTTATCTTGTGACTTGGAAACCCCATATACATGCCTCAAATTTGATAAAGCCACAAGGAAATTAAATTTTTACAATAATTATTATAACTTCTTCAGACCCTGTGTTATTGCTATATATATTCTCTGATGTAAAACAAAACAAAATCCAAACAACACACGAACAGAAAAACCCTGATAAGGAGGTATTATTCCTATTTTAGTAGATGGAGAAATAGAATTTAAAAAGTGTAAGCAAACTGCCTACTGTCACATAGGTTCTCTTGCATGCAAAGAATGTGTTCTCCCCTTGAGTTGTAGAAATGCTCATTAGGAGCCATTTCAGCAGAATTTCCTTGGTAAATGAGGTAACAGTGAAACTCATTTAATTAATCATTTCACAGTAACATTAATAGATCAATTGTCATTCCAAGGATATTTGGTAAATTGAGTTTTCTTTGTAATTGAAAAGTTGGCATTGTCTATATTTCATGACATTATGTATCCCAGAGGAGAGTTTTATCAGTCATTTCGGTAAATTGGAAGAAAACAGATGAAATCTTTCATCTATGAAACAGTTATATGGCCCTGCTATGAATTCCCCTAAGCAATTCTCATATAACAAACACAATTATCCCACTTTAGACTACTAGATATTTACAATTTTGAAAACTACAATAAAATGTAGGCTCTCCTTTATTATTACTATAGGCCAAGAAGACATTTTCAAGCTTTATAGTGAGACTATATTAATAAAAACCATTATAGCTAGTCTGACCTCTCTAGGGGATATAAACTAAAATTCAATGATAAAAAAAACTGAGGCCAAAGCAATATGTGAATAAGAATTTTGTTAATATTCCAGGGATAAGGAATTTGAAAAGGTCCTTTGTTATTGGTTAATGAATGACATTAGGAAAGAAGCCAGCAAGTCAATTGTTAGCATATCCTTTCCCACGAGATACTATGGGTAACATGATCATGATCAGTCTCTTCAGTTATCACAAAATAAAATTAAATAAAGCAGGGCTCCCTTCCCTGCTGTGTGTGAGTGAGTGCTTCATGGGGATCAGAGGCAGATTCCCAGTGCTCCCCCAATCTTAACCACGGCTACTTCTCCAGAACTAGGATTCCCTGAGGTTTCACCCTTCGGAACCAGGACAGCAAGTCTGTTTGGTCGAACTGCTGTACCATTCATAAATCCCATATTCTGGGGACAGAGTATTGAACTCTATCAGGACTACAAGGCTTCCTTAGTAGGCCCCTTTCTAGGCTCTGGTGTGTAATTTCTTAGTCCTCTAGCCCCATGAGAATGTGAAAAGAAACCTGGAGTTTACATAATCTTACTGGAACAAGGCAGGCATTCTTAGCAAGAGGTTATAAAGCCAGGCAAGTGCTGCTGCAAACAGTATGCAGAAAAATAATTGGAAAGGAATAGGGTTTGAGTATGTGTTACCTCTGCTTGTTTGTTAATTTGCTTAGTGATGGGCAGTTCTATGAGTTTTAACACATATCAGGATGTGGGACAGTTAAAAAAACAAAACAACTCCCTCTCATCCCACTAAGTTTTATTTGTTGCATTTTCATGTTTATGCTCATGAAATATGTTCTAATTTCCCTTACTTTCTAATAACCCATTAGTTTTTTAGAAGTGTTTTAATTATTTTACAAATATTTGGGCATTTTCTAGAGCCTCTTCTGTTACGACTTCTAATTTAATTTCAGTGTGATCAGACATACTTGAAAAGAATATTTATTCTACTGCTGTTGGATAAAGTTCTCTATAAATATTAATTAGGCCTAATTGATTGATAGTGTTTATCTAATCTTCTATATTCTCACTGATCTTTGTCCATTTGTCCTATCAGTTATTTAGAGAGGGATTTTAAATATCTAATTTTATTTGTGACTATGCGTATTTATTCTTCGGGTTCTATCAGCTTTCGCTTCATGTATTTTGAAGCTTTGCTTATTAGGTACATAAATGTTAAGATTGTTGTGCCCTTTTGATTAATTGCCCCCTTTATGATCATAAAGTGACCTTCATCTTTGACAGTATTCTTTGCTCTGACGTCTACTCTGCCTGCTTTAATACGCACTCCGGTTTATTTTGATTTTTGTTAGCATGGTATATCTTTCTCCATCATTTTGCTTTTAACCTACCTGTGCCTTTTTTGTTTAAAGTGTGTTTCTTACAAAGCTGATTGCTTTTTTAAAAAATTCAACCTTATAAAATCTTTGCCTTTTTTAAAAATTTTTATTTTACTTTATTGTTTAAGGTATTACAAATAGTAGTACATATGTCTCCCCCTTTTTTTTTCTTTTTTCCCACTGACCTCCCCCTGGCCTCCACTACCCTCTGACATTTGTCCTCATCCCCCCGCCCCCAGTGTCTTGTGTCTGTTGGTTGTGCTTATATGCATGCATACAAGTCCTTCGGTTGATTTCTTACCCACCCGCCCACCCCTCCGCCAACCCTTCCCGCTGTAGTTTCACAGTCTGTTCGCTGCTTCTTTGCCTCTGTCTATTTTTGTCCAACAGTTTGTAATGTTCTTTATTATCCATAAATGTGTGAGATCATATGGTATTTATCTTTCACTGACTGGCTTATTTCACTTAGCATAATGCTCTCCAGATCCATCCATGCTGCTGCAAATGGTAAGAGGTCTTTCTTTTTTACCGCAGCGTAGTATTCCATTGTGTAGATGTACCACAGTTTTCTAATCAACTCATCTGCTGATAGGCATTTAGGCTGTTTCCAAAACTTAGCTATTGTAAATTGTGCTGCTATGAACATAGGGGTGCATATATCCTTTCTGATTGGTGTTTCTGTTTTCTTGGGATATATTCCTAGGAGTGGTATTACTGGGTCAAATGGCAGTTCCATTTTTAATTTTTTGAGGAAATGCAATACTGTTTTCCAATTGAAGTATTTATAGTATTTATATTTAATATATTTTGTTCCATCTTTTCCTTCTTCCTTTTTATCTGCCTTCTTTTGGATTAAATTATTCATTATCCCTTTTGTTTGTATATTAGCTATAACTTGTAATGTTATATTAATGGATGGTTTAGTGTTTATAGTACATATATTATCACAGTCTAACTTTAGTGATAAGGAACTTACAATAGAGCTATAAACAAAATGTTCATATCCCCCCAAAATTAATATGTTAAAACCTAATCCCCAATGTGATGGTATTAGGAGGGTGAGGTCTTCAGGCAATCACTAGGTCATGAGGTCAGAGCCCTCCTGAATGGGATTAGTGCCTTCATAAAAGAGACTCCAGAGAGCTCCCTTTACGTGAGGACACAGTAAAAAGACAGCCTATGGACAAGGAAGTGAACTTTCACCAGACACTGTATTTGCTTGCGTCTTGATCTTGGACTTCCCAGCTTCCAGAACTTCGAGAAATAAATTTCTATTGTTTATTAACAGTTGGTGGAATTCTGCTACAGCAGCCTGAAAAGGACTAAGACAAACAGTGTACTTCCATTTAGAGTTCAGTGGTCAGGCTCTGCTTATGTTCTAGCCTGCACTGCACCCAGAAACTTTGCCAAGGCAGTAGGCTGAGGCCATTGTAGAGCTCACCTCATTTGCTTCTCTTCTCTCAGGGGTCACTGTTTCTCATTGCCTGATGTTCCGGGTCTTGAAAATCATTACTTAATATCTTTTTGTTATTTCATGGTATAGGATTAATCCAGTTCCTATTACTACATCGCAACCGAACAGCAGAAGTCCTCAGTTAATTTTCTTGAATAGCAGACATTATATGAAAAACTGTACGAGTAATATGAGTTAGTATATATGGTCTCCCTTTACAGAGATTAGATTTTTTTCTTCTTCTCTTAGGTGGTTAGGAGCAATAGAAATCCCATATACCTACCATATAGTTTCTACAAATGTTAACTTTTTGTATATTTTCTTTATTTAAAACATATCTATTCATCTTAATTTTTAAGCATTTTTAAAGTAAGATGTAGACATCAGTATGCCTGATCCATCAACAGTTCAGCATGCATGTAGCTGGAGTTTAATATTTTGCTATAGATTTTAAAGTAAAATTTACACAGAGGAAAATGCACACACCTCCATCGTTCTGTGATTTTTTACACATGCGTACAACTATGTAGCTCAAACCACGAAGAAGACACAGAACATGTTTGTCATCCCAGAAGGGTCTCTCGTGCTCCTTCCCAGTCCGTGTCCCATTGCCTCCCGGAAGGCAACCGCTGTTCTGACTTTTCCATCACAGTTCAGTGCAGCCTGCTCTGGAACCTCATCGAACAGGTGTGAGAGGTAAGTCGTGTTGTGTTTTTGCTGAGGTTTGTTTTATTCGGCATAATTATTTGAAGACCCATCCATATATTTTTTAAATATACTTTTATTGATTTCAGAGAGGAAGGGAGAAGGAGAGAGAGTTAGAAACATCCATGATGAGAGAGAATCATTGATTGGTTGCCTCCTGCACGCCCCCCACTGGGAATCTAGCCCGCAACCCAGGCGTGTGCCCCTGGCCGCAATCGAACCCGGGACCCCTCAGTCCACAGGCCGACGCTCCATCCACCGAGCCAAGCCAGCCAGGGCCATATTTTCATTGTATGTAGCAGTTCATTTCTTTTTATTTATGAGTTGAACATTATTGTATAAATATATTATATTTAGTTTATTCATTCCCCCATTAGTGAACATCAGGAATGTCCTTAGTTTTAGACTAATTGAACGTTTCTTATACAAGTGCTTTTGTGGACCCGTGTTTTCATTCCTCTCAGATAAACACCGAGGACTGGAAGTGCTTGCTGACAGAGTAGTTGTGTTTATGAGAAACTACCAGATTTTGCTACGGAAGGTTGGATATATATATATTTTTTATGATTCTGAAAGAAATGCATGAAAGAGCCCTTGCTGGTGAGTTCTTTCTGTCGGAGGAGTCTGGGTGAGGATATTGGGGGCTGCATATGGCTCAGGGTACAAAGTCTTCCGTTAGAATCTGTTTCCTTGTCCTGGACTGTTCTTTTTTATATTAATCCTTCCTTCTGTAGCTAGAACCATGTGGTGCTTGCGATCCAGAAAGTGAAGAAAGGAGGGAATGAGTAAGGCTCGGCCCATCCATCGACACCTGCCATTCCCCCCTTCCTATCCCAGCCAGCCTCCAGGAGCACATAGTTTTTTCCAGCTCTTTTCAACTGTGAATTTCCCAATTTATTTTTTCAGTTAACTTCATGGGGGCAAAGAGGCACATGGTGTATTTCCACCCAGGGCTGTGTAGGGGAGAGTACAGAGCCAACCAAACACCACATCGTTCTTTTCCCTCCGTTGTCTTTTATTTGTGCCTGGTCCTCTTCCACTCTCAGCCGCTCTTCTCTGTCCATCCCACGCCCTCCCCCACACTGGGACCTAATCCATATTTAGGACCTAATCCATATTTTGTTGGCTCAAAATTTCTCAGCATTTTAAAGTTAGTTTCACAGATCCATCAACTTCTGCACTTCCAAGGAGGCTTTTGCGGTGTGTCCAAGGTGGGGAGTGAGGCTGTAATCAACAGCTACTCTAATTTTTCATCATTTCAGGAAGTAGAACAAATATAAATATGTAAGTATTTTAAGTCAGCTTATTGAGAGATCATTTACATTAGTGAAACCACCCTTTTCAGGTGTACAATTTAATTCAAAGTTTGGGCCAACATATAGAGTCATGTAACCAGTACCACAATGAAGACATGGGATAGTTTTGTCACACCACCTCCCCCAATTTCCCTAATCCCCCTTTACGTTCAATCTGTTTCTGGACAAAAGCCCCTGATCTTATTTCTGTCCCTATAGTTTTATGTTTTCTAAAATGTCATATAAATGAAATCATATAGTATGTAGCATTTTGTGTCTGGTTTCTTTCACTTTGCATAATTCTTTTTGACATTTATGCATGCTGTTGTGTGTATTGGTAGCTCATGAAACCAATATATATTTTTTAATGTATTTTATTGATTTTTTTACAGAGAGCAAGGGAGAGGGATAGAGAGTTAGAAACATCGATGAGAGAGAAACATCGATCAGCTGCCTCCTGCACACCCCCTACTGGGGATGTGCCCGCAACCAAGGTACATGCCCTTGACTGGAATTGAACCTGGGACCCTTCAGTCCACTGAGCCAAACCAGTTAGGGTGAAACCAATATTTTTATTATGAAAAATTGACTCAAAAGAGTTAACAAGCAACATGATAATCTAAAGTGTTCTCCAGAGAAGAATTTTCCTAAATGAGGTCCAGGAAGCATCAGTTCTATAACATTAGATTCTCACCACCTATTCAAACTACTTTACAATCCATCAGTAACATGTATACCATCTTTTCTATTGCAAATCCTTAAAAAAGATTTCTTTCCCTTTTTAGAAATGATAGTAAATTCACTGTCTTACAGACAAAGCAAGCTTTGATAAAATAAGTTTGGAAATGTTTCATGCTATAGCCCCCTCCTGGAGATTCACATTTCCATATGCAAGGTTCAGAAAAATTCTGGATTAACAAACTCCAATTAATGTTGTTTGATCTAGCATTTTACAAAGTATTAAACGATAAAACAACACCATCAAATAGAATTTTATGTGACAGCAGAAATGTTCTATAGCTGTGGTGTCCAATATGTTAGCCAGTAGCTACTTATGGCTATTGAATGCTTGAAGTGCAACAGAAAAATTGAATTTTTAATTTAATACCATTTAAATTTAAATAGCCACATGTGACTAGTGGTTTGTTTTTGTGTGTGTTAGTCTTTGTTTGTATAGAGTCTTTTAAATTTTTTCTCTACATAACATTTCTTTTTACTTCTCACAGAACTATCATGCCATGCAGGAACAACCACATAATTTGCAGGGCTCAGTGCTAATGAAAAATCTGAGCTTTATCTTGTTCAAAAAGCAAGGGGAAAAGTGCTAAACTGTAAAGTAAACATTTTCTGTTTCTTCTGTGGCCTCTCTATGGTCTCTCTATTGACTTCTCAAGGGATTTTCTAATTTGCTGCTTGGTGTCATTCTAAGCAAAGTTAAAACTGAAAATTATTACCATTTATCTTTGTATTGTGCAATACCAGAGTAAAATATATATATAAGAACATTTAACTTTTGTATGTAACCTCTAAAACTGTATAATTCATAATTAGTAGCTTTAACATACAGTTGTTATTTTTTGTTCTTACCAGACCAGTGGAAATGCTGCACAAAACTTACTTGACTAGTTTTATATATATATATATTCTGAAGTTTTACATATGTCTCCTTTTTCCCCAATTGACCCCCCCCCCTCAGCCATTCCCACCCGGGGCAAGCCCCCATCTCCCCAGTGTCTATGTCCATTGGTTATGCTAATATGCATGCATACAAGTCTTTTGGTTGCTCTCTAATCCCCCCTCCCCTACCATTTGTCTCTGGATCTATTCTTGTTCATCAAATTATGTTGATCATTATATCCCACATATGAGTGAGATCATGTGGTATTTATCTTTCTCCGACTGGATTATTTCACTTAGCATAATACTCTCCAGGTCCATCCATGCTGTTGCAAATGGTAAAAGTTCCTTCTTTTTTATAGCAGCGTAGTATTCCATTGTGTAGATGTACCATAGTTTTTTAAACCTCTCATCTGCTGATAGGCACTTAGGCTGTTTCCAAATCTTAGCTATTGTAAATTGTGCTGTTATGAACATAGGGGTGCATATATCCTTTCTGATTTGTGATTCTGGTTTCTTGGGATATATTCCTAGAAGTGGGATCACAGGGTCAAATGGGAGTTCCATTTTTAACTTTTTGAGGAAACTCCATACTCTCTTCCACAGTGGCTGCACCAGTCTGCATTCCCACCAGCAGTGCAGGAGGGTCCCTTTTTCTCCGCATCCTCTCCAGCACTTGTCGTTTGTTGATGATAGCCATTCTGACAGGTGTGAGGTGGTATCTCATTTTTATTTTGATTTGCATCTCTCGAATGATTAGTGACTTTGAGCATGTTTTCATATGTCTCTTGGCCTTCCTTATGTCCTCTTTCGAAAAGTGTCTATTTAGATAATTTGCCCATTTTATGATTGGGTCGTTTATCTTCCTTTTGTTAAGTTGTATAAGTTCTCTGTAAATTTTGGAGATTAAATCGTTATCGGAAATATCATTAGCAAATATGTTCTCCCATGCAGTGGACTTTCTTGTTGTTTTGTTGGTGGTTTCTTTTGCTGTGCAGAAGCTTTTTATTTTGATGTAGTCCCATTTGTTTATTTTCTCCTTAGTCTCCATTGCCCTAGAAGCAATGGAGACTGTAAAGATATTGCTACGACATATGTCTGCTATTTTGCTGCCTATGGAGTCTTGTAGGATTTTTATGGTTTCCCGTCTTACATTTAAGTCCTTTAGCCATTTTGAGTTTGTTTTGTGTATAGTGTAAGTTGGTGGTCTAGTTTCATTTTTTTGCATGTGTCTGACCAAATTTCCCAGCATCATATATTAAAGAGACTGTTTTTGACTCCATTGTATGCTCTTGCCTCCTTTGTCAAATATTAATTGAGCATAATGGCTTGTGTTGTTTTCTGGGTTCTCTGTTCTGTTCCATTGGTCTATATGTCTGTTCTTGTGCCAGTACTAGGCAGTGTTGAGAACGGTGGCTTCATAATATAGCTTGATATCTGGTATTGTGATCCCTCCAACTTTGTTCTTCTCAGGATTTCTGTGGCTATTCAGGGTCTTTTTTATTCCAGATGAATTTTTGTAGAGTTTGTTCTAGATCTTTGAAATATGCCATTGGTATTTTAATGGGGATTGCATTGAATCTGTAGATTGCTTTGGGTAGTAAGGACAGTTTAATGATGTTGATTCTACTTCACTTCTTGATATATGTTCATTCTACCAATATGCTCTACCTAAAGCTTATTGATGAATAAAGAAAGACTGAAAGGAAGAGGAAATATGGGTTACCTGATCTTTCTCTTTCCTTCTGTCATTTTCTTTAGCACAAATGGGCAGCTAATGTGAGGAAGTAATATAAATAAAAAGGACACAATAAGGTTCCTTGGCTGTTTTTTCTTAGAACATTGCCTTTTTAAAAAGTTCTTCAGCCCTAGCCAGTTTGGCTCAGTGGATAGAGTGTCGGCCTGTGAACTAAAGGGTCCTGGGTTCGATTCTGGTCAAGGGCACATGCCCGGGTTGCCGGTTCAATCCCCAGTGCGGGGTGTGCAGGAGGCAGCCCATCAATGATTCTCTCATATCATTGATGTTTCTATCTCTCTCTTCCTCTCTGAAATCAATAAAAAACCTATAAAAAAAAGTTCTTCATAGACTTTATTTATTAGGCAGTTTTAGGTTCACAGAAAAATTGAACAGAAAGTACAGAAATTTCCCATATGCCTCCTGCCCCTGCACATATGTAGTCTCCTCCACCATCATAACCCTCCACAGAGAGGTATACATTTGTTACAATCAATGAACCTACTAGACACATAATCACCCCAAGTCCATAATTTACATTAGTGCTTTCTCTTGGTGCTGTGCTTTTCACAAGGAAATTTAAATACATGTTATTAAGTGAAAGAAGCCAATTTGAAAAGACTGTATATTGTATGGTTTCAACTATAAGACATTCTAGAAAAGGCAAAACTATAGTTTTATAGACAGTAAGAAGACCAGTGGTTGCCAGGGGTTAGTGAGGAGGGAGGGATGAATAGGTGAACTATAGAGGGTTTTTTAGAGAAGTGAAATTATTGTATTCCAAAACGACACCATAGGAGCAGACACATGTCATTTGTCCACACCTGTTATTGCCTTCTTTTTGTGTACAGAGTAAATTCTGGTTCAAATGGAACTGGAGGCCTTTCAGGGATGGTAAACGTGGAGTTCTGTGGTGCTGCTGTCCAGAGGCATAATTACAAGTGTGCTGTTTAACTGTTGTTTAAATGGTGGCTCCATCTCCAGACCAGAGTGTAAAAGTCTATTGAATTTATTCTGTGGCTATGGAATTTAGCATCTGAGATAGCCTGGGACCTAAGGACAAAAGTTCTTAATAGGAAATGGCTTCAGTAGACCTGTGAAGCCACCACTAGTAAATCTGTCTGAAAAACTAGGGCATCTATGCATATGAGAATTTTTCTAGGAAGTGTGTCCACAACTATTAATAAATTCTCAAAGGAGTTCATGACACAAAAAGCCAAAGAGCTTCTAATTCAAAACATTGTTTATGAGAGGAAAATGGCTTTTCAGATCCAGAGAAACAACATACAAACTAACTTTTGGAAAACAGCCTGTCGGAAAGTTGAGGGCTCACAAATACATTTTGTCATGATGAGTAATACTAAAAGATGGTTTTATGAAGTTTTCAGTAAATGCTTGCTTTGATTTCTCTCAGTCCAAAGGGAACTAAAAAGGGTTCTTACACTTCTTACCTACTCTCCCCTTACCCAAATTATCCAAGGGACATTATCCAAGGGACCTGGGGCTCCAGTATCAGATATTACCATGAAATGGTTTCTCTAG
Source organism: Myotis lucifugus (assembly GCF_000147115.1). NCBI lineage: Eukaryota > Metazoa > Chordata > Mammalia > Chiroptera > Vespertilionidae > Myotis > Myotis lucifugus. The sequence goes on along the minus strand of NW_005871237.1, from coordinate 191,990 downwards.
GCTTTTGTATTTCTTATTTTTAAAGGTCATTTGCTTTGGGGAATCAATGGGTCAAAGGACAGAGAGAGAGAGAAAGAGAGAGAGAGAGAGAGAAAGAGAGAGAGAGAGAGAGAGAGAGAGAGAGAGAACAGGAGGCTGTGTTTGAATGTGAAAAATAGAAGTTTGGGGCTAAGGACACCCTGTCGGAGAGTGATACTGTTGATCTTTAGGGACTCGTAAGTCATTCTGAATAAACTCAGCCCTGACCCCGGCCTTTTAAAGGTTCAAAAGCTGAGGGCTAATTTTGTGTGTACTTGCTGAGTTTTCACATGGTCCGGAGTGCCTGCTTCCAGCTGGAACTGGACATGGAAATACTTATACTGAAATAACATTAGGAAGGGGGCCCCTCTGAGGTTTCCGATCAAGCAGGAACCAAGAAAAACTAAAAATCCCAGGAGACTGCCTCATTTATTATTTTCATCTTTTCTTCCACCTCATCCTAAGAAAGTCTCCGGGCTAACAAGGATCTGTATATGAGAGATATTTTTGAGACATATCAGCCTTATAAAGTGAGTTTATCTGCCTGTGAATTGCTCAAGAAATCATCTTCTCAACAATGTTGATATTACTAGGGGGCCATATTTTTGAGTTAACCTCTTATTTCTCAATTTTGATTAAAGAATTAATTGAACTTTTTAAGAAATAGCAGCTTCCTAGTTCTAGTCAGATTATGTTTTGAGTTTCTCTCAAAAAGCAATTTATGTATTTATTTTTGCATAGAATCTACCAAGATTACAAAAAGCAAAACACATATAAATCAAAACTTAAATATTGATTCTACTTGATCCAGAGTAGACTTGTATATTCTATTTATCCAAGCTTTGCACATGATGGCCAATAATCTCTTCAAAGAATGTTTGTGTCGGCAAGACGGGTGACCCTGTCTGCCTATGTAAGAGCAACACGTTCTAACAGGAGCAACAGAAGCAAAGAAAACAGCTCTGGGCATTGGACCGCTGAGCTCTTTGCTTCTGCATCCACAGGGCAGGGGTGTCAGGTCCCTTCAGTGACTTCTCCACAGACCCAGTGCCTCTTTCCCAGCTCTGAGGCCGCATGTGAGCTGAAATCAGTTTTGTCTTTGGCTAAAGCAGGTAAGGCAGGTCTATACTTTGCTTATTGTCATGTTGTGCTGTTTATCAAATACAAAACCAATTGACCACATTTTCACATTTTGTAGCAAAATTGTACTTTGACAATATAACACTTCTAAGGAAGAAAAGGATATTCCCAGGATTCCCCTCCCCCCACCCCAGAAGGACTCCCAAGTCTTAGCTAGGTTGGAAAATGCTTTTTAAAATATACCTTCATTTTTCCTAACGGATACTAACTTAATAAAATTTCTTTTTCCTGAGTGATCTCAGGTAAACAAGCAGAATATTCTTTCTTGAATGTTCCAAAGTTGCACTATTATATCATGTTATGAGTTCTTCATGGGCAAACACTAGATCTTGTTTGTCTTTGTTACTGCATTTTTTTCTTTAATTCCTCAGAACTTGGCATGGTGACTGGCACATAGGAGACACTCCATAAATGTTTTTTTCCCCTTCATTTGCTCAATTTGGTCAAATGGAGGGTTCAGGCTCAAATTTCAAGTATGAACATCTTTGAGTAAAATTGTTAAATGGGGGAAATGTGCCTCCAGAAACTCTCTCCCCTTTCACTGTGTACACCACAGGTGCCAGTGTACTTTTGCTGTTCTCTGGTTGAGGTTATGGATTTCCACAGCGACACTGTCACCAGGACTATTTCTCTTGATCAGACTGTTTCTTGATCAATAAGAGCAGGTTGCGGTGATTCAATATGTGGGATCTTCACATAACTTATTTCCTTTGAGTCTCTGGGAATGATACTCGTGGTAACAGGAGAGAGAGTTTTGAAAACCTCTTGGATCACAAGTCATATCAAGCAGGAAACAGCCCTGGTTTCAGTCTTAGTTTTAAGGACTAGAGAGAAAGCAACACAGTATCCCCTTGAGACAATGCAGTCCCTCATTTTGCAGATGGGAAAATTGGAAAAAAAAGAAGAAAGAACATAAATGACTGCTCAATTTGACATTACAAGTTAGGGTCAGAGTTGGAAATAAAAAAACAACGGGCTAGATTAAATTTTCTATCATGTTAAGCATTTATTTACCCAAAGATGTATAAATTAACTTGATTTACAACTCTGAATCTTTCTTCAGAAAGTGGTAATTATATTCCTCAAACTGTAATAATCTATGCAATAAATATAAATCTTCCTCATGGGATCCTGACATATCCAGTTTTCTGGGTCACTATGTATTGTGTTCATAAATGTCAATAAACCTTTTAAGTGCCATTTTGAATTAATTCAGATATAGCCACAGTTTTTTTTCTTTTTGAAGGAAATCATATTTTCTGTGTACTAAATTAAAATGAAGTGCTTTTCCTCCACATGTCTGTCATTTCAGTTAGGTATTGAAGACTGAGCAATAACATGATTATTTGACTGTGGCATTAATGTAACATTTATATACAAAGTTTTCTTGATTTTGAAAAGCTATTTTAAGAGTATATTTTAGCAATAAACTGTAATTATTGTTAAATTCTTTCAGCATAATTTTAATGTTCTACTCTTTTCTCAAAAGCACAGGGTAGAACAAAAGTAATAAAACAAATTAATTATTTTTAAAACCTCAACTTTAGAAGGCAAATGCTTCTTCATAAACAAAGTTTTATTCATTGGGTTTTATCAAATTTATGTAAGAAAATTTATTTAATAAGACAATTTAAGGCACAGAAATAATCTAATCATATTTTGAGTGTGTGAAGTAAAACACAAAATAGAATTCTCTGACTCCATCTCATGTGGCAGTAGCAATTGTTTGGAGAGCTAGGTTGAATATTTTGGGCAAGATGAATATGGTTTTCAGATCAGTGTTCATAAGAGAAATATCTGGGTCACCTTTAATACCCTTTATTCATGATTCTAGCTGAATGCTCTGGTCACACAAAGTAAGTCAGTAATTTTGGAAAAACAGAACAGAAAAGAGCTTTCTCCAGATGACTTGTCAGTGGCCAATTCCAAATGAGGTCCCTAATAGGTTACTTAACACACGACACCCTGGTAATTGTAGCACATTTTAAAATAGATCACTTGTAATATAAATTCCCAGTCCTTAGAAGGTAAGTCAGTACCTCAAAGACTGATTCATCTCCAAGTTTGGCTGGTTATGTCCCAAAATTCTCTCACAGCTTTCCTAAGTGCTAAATTGTACTTTGGGAGTGCGTGGAACCTCTGGGGAATTAGAACATCCATAGAGGAATGAGGCTTATAGCACAGCCCTAGGTTGTTTGAGATGCATAGTAGGCATCCAAGCAGAGCTATAAAGTACAAGAGTACAAGCTGACCCTACCCACTTTAGAACTGCATCTCCCATCAGCACTCTGCTTATTGTTAATGACACTCAAATCACACTGGTTTTGATTATGTCTAAAGGCTTTTACAGTTATTTCCATTACCAGGACTCTTCATCTTCAGATGTTGGTGTGCTATTATGGGACCATTTACGTATATTATGGAATAAAGCAAATGAGTTATTATGTTGCTGTCACTGAGAACTGGGAATGTCAGCATTGGAGAGGGAAGATAAAGATGTAAGTTCAATGATGCTTAAGTTTAAAAAAACACCTGTAGTTCTGAATTTGAGTTGAAAATAATATAAACTTATGAAATAATTTAACTTAAAATTTTAAAAAAAGATTTTCTATTTCTGTCTACTGAAGCAGCCAAGAAACAATGAACAACCCAGTGGCAATGAGAATCCCAGTGCCTAGACTGTTCTCTAAAGATACCAGTTTTACTAAACATAATCAGGGCTCCTTGAGGAGATGGTTTATTCTAGATGTGAGGCAGGAAATTTATAAGATAAGCCTGGAACATTTTGTCAAAGCAGGGACCCAAAAAGTTATTAAAAATCCGTAGGGCCATGTCAGGAATCAGGAAACAAAGATAAGATAGCTCAATCATCAATACAGACAATAACTTCAACAAACTGAAATACAATAAATGTCTAAATCCAAGAGTTCATAATTATAAATAAGAATTTTTTTGGTTTTTAAATTGTCACTGCAGGGTGTTATCTTAAAATCTGGTAAAGAAAGAATTAAGCACTTATTCTGCCTTTTCTACAAATGCATCTCAGGTTAACCAAATATTTAAGGAGGGGGGATTTTTTTCCTTGTAGATATATTCTAGCCAATGACTAAAGAAGATATTAAAGACTGTTACTATTTTCCACACTATATTTATTTATGTATGTATTTATTTATTTTTAAATCCACTTGATTTTTATTTTTTCATTATTATTTTTTGAATATGTTTTATTGATTTTTTACAGAGAGGAAGGGAGAGAGATAGAGAGTTAGAAACATCGATGAGAGAAACATCGATCTGCCTCCTGCACACCCCCCACTGGGGATGTGCCAGCAACCAAGGTACATGCCCTTGACCGGAATCGAACCTGGGACCCTCCAGTCCGCAGGCCGACATTCTATCCACTGAGCCAAACCAGGTAGGGTTCAAACCATATTTAAAGTACTAATGAATCCAAGCAATGATCATTCATAATTGCCAACATCTCAAAAATATACAATGAAGATATTAAATATTTTTGATGGAAGGACATGATACCACTCATATGGTATAGCACCAAAAAAGAAAAAATAATCCAACCTGAACCTAATCAAGCCTCTACCAATTTCCCAACAATATAGAAGGAACAAAGACCATGTTGAATGACACCATTGGAATGCAATCAGCAAAATCCAGACAATAAAAAACAGTACAGGACAGACCACACCATTTATTTAAATTTATATATTGCAAGGGATGAAAAGAGAGGTAAAGAGGGAATTTATAGATTACAATAGACTTGAGAGACCTGTTGCAATGCATGGACTTTATTTGAATTCTGATTTGAACACACACACAATAAAAAAATAAACCATTTAAGAAACAATTTTGAGACAATTGGGGAAGTTTGAACACTGGATATTTGATGACATAAAGGACTTATATTTCAAGTCCTGATAATTGGGTTTAAGTTTTCTTTTTAATAGCCCTTCGTTTTTAGTGCTATAAATATTACTACAAATGAAATGATATGGTATCTGGGATTTCCTTCAAAACATGGGGAGTTAGAGGATAGGTAGGTCAAGTAAGGAAAAGTATAAATGAAAAAGATTGTCCATGAGCTGAAAATTGCTGAACTGGGTGCTGGATACACTATATTTTGGTATATGTTTGAAATGTTTCATGGTAGGTAGTAAAGACATCATCATAATAACCATAGCCCTGGCATACAGCATGGGCACCCTGGAGCCTGGGCTAAGGCCTGAATCCTTATGAGTGTGTCTCAGCATTGAGTGAGCACAAATAGTCCGCTCACCTGTGCAGGACCCTCCTCAACAGTGTTACCACGTGACAGAAATGGACAGACCAGCTCCAGCACCTCCTTATTTGGAGTTTTAGAAGCTGGACTTAAACACTTTGGACTAGACTAATAAGGCCCTAGTGTTCTTGGATAAATTGAGGAGTGGGAAACTTATCTTCCAGAAAGATATCCTGAAATTCTGGCCAACCAGAAACAAGGGGGGCTCCAAAGTAAACTGGAATAATAAAAGAGATGAGAATATATTTTGTACATGTCAACTTAGTAAAACAGTTATACCAGTTAATTAAGACAGCTCCAGTAGATTTTAATCCTCTGTTGGTTCCTAGCCCCCCCTCTACCCCCCCCCCCCACACGCTTATTAGAAAACACATTTTCTAACACTTCTGGAATTTTATGTTCCAATGCTGGCCAAGAGATAAGTTGATTTTAATGTAATTACTATTTGAACAAAAACTGAGGTGCCTTCATTTGCTGGCTAAAGAGCGTTCCATTGTTCTTAGGATTATATCGAACCTTACACAGCCTAATGAGCTATTACCCCCCTTCACCACACTCCAGCTTCATTTTCCCTCTTTCAGTTTTTAACTCTCTTCACTGCCTAAGATATCTTGAACTTAGTAGTCCATCTTCCCCGAAGTCCCTTTTCCATTCTCCCACCACCATCATTGCCGTCATCAATTCGTACTCATTGTTACGGGCCAGATTAAATGTCTCTCAGGGATGTGTTCATTGATGGTTCTGTGCAGGATATGTTTGGTGAATGTATAGCATCCCGCCCTTCCTCTTCCATAGAACTTAAACCTATAATTATATAAGTATTTTAATTCTTTTTGCTTACTGTTCATCTCTGTAACTAGAATGAATGCTCCATGAGGCTGAAACCATGTGTACCTTATTCACTGCTTTATCCCCAGCACCTCAATAATATTGCCTAATAAATATTTGCTGAATTAATGAATGAAATCATGACAGTGTTTTCCTTATTAAAAAGCCCTAAAGCCATTTCCTCATATTTGGCAACCTTGGGATATTTATCAAGATTTGTTTTATTTAAATTCTTAGCTGTGTGTCATTGGCAAAAAACACTTTCCTTACAATCTACTGTTTTGCTTCATCTACTGACAATGTTTTCATCAAAATGTCTATTGTGTGAGCACTATTTTCAGTTTTAAGTGAAATGAGACAGGAAACAGAGCAGTTTTGCCTCTTTGCAGACAGAATGAGAAACAATAAGATTGTCATATATTTAAACACAGATGTGTGGACTCCAAACTTATTCTCACTGTTTTCAGTCTCTTAGTCCATCTATTATACTAGCATTTCCTACAGTAGTTCCAGGTCACAGATCCTTATTTTTATGTTTGTAGAATGACTTGGTCGTCCTTTCTTTAAAAAAAATTTTGAATTTAAAATTACATGAAAAAAGTTTATTATTGAATAATCAGAAGATATAAACAAGAAAGAAATCACTACCCAGAGATACCCTCAGTTTGTATTTTATTGTATCACCTATACACTTTTTATCTCCACAAAATGGATCCTATTGTATATGCTGTTTGTAATATGATTGTTTTAACTCCAAATATGCCACAAATATGTATATTATATGTGTGTCTACTAAGCAAGAAAACCCCACCTATTATTTCTAGGAATGGGAGGTTTTGCTGTGTGCTCCTCAGACTAGCACCATGCTCCTTGTGGACACTCAACGAACGGACACCTGTTGGCTGAGTCATGCTTAACTGCTGTTTTGTTTTTCTACATCATGAACCCTTTAAAACAAACTCAGCGGTAGCTGTGATGGTCAGTCAATATGTGGCATACAGTTCTCTGCTCTTTGTGGAAACATGTGATCTTGTTGTTCCCACATGTGGACTGATCGATTCCTCAGTGACCTCCCATGGAACTGATCTCAAACACTATCATCTGAAATTCATTACTTCTCAGTATAGCTCTGTACAAAATTACAAAGTTTTGAATTCTAAAATTCAACACTCAAAATTCCCTATAAGTTTAATGTATTCTAAATCTTTAGTTTTAAACCAATTTAACATAATTTAGTTTGCCACGCCATAAAACTTCTGGTTGTAGTTATTTTACTAGACTTGTGGGGAATATCCCATTATCTGACACTTTTTTATAGTTAAGTCTAGGCATCCATAAATCCGTTTTTACATCAACAATATAAGAGGTAGCACTGCTTATCACATTAGTATATATGAAGGCCCATCTGCTCAAGCAAAGCCAAAACAAAACAAACACAGCAGCAGCAAAAATCTGTTCCCTCTCCCAGTGTGCTTCATTATCCCAAATAGCAGAGAATCTACCATTAAATGGTGATGTACTTTCTCATTTGTTGGCTCAACATTCTAACATCCTTCCCATGAGATAAACTTATCTCCTCACTCTTCTCAAAACAAACCACACAACTCAGAAATAAACAGATACTCCTACAAGAATACAATGACTTATTGTATAATCACTATGTAATTGTAGGAATGTAGAAACACTAGAATAAAGGTGAAAAATTAGTTCATTCTGGAGGTCTTTGTTTATTCCTAGTTTTTGGACCCTGGCCGCACAATTTTTGAAAATATACCTTGATCCACACCTTTTTAATCAAAATCTTCTGAGTATTTTCTGTTGTGTTTCACTAGACCCACACCCCTAAAGTAAACACTCAGTGGAAACTACATTGTCCAGGTGCCATTAAAGCAACTTTATTAAAAATCCCTTATGGCCACCTCTTTGATTTTTATTTCTTCCACCTTTCACAGAAACCATTTTGCCTTTAACGTGCACCTCAAGTCCCCAAAACCTTTAGAAGAATTTGGCTCTTCCACGTCCCAAGTTTTTTTTGGTTTCCTCAGGATAGAGAAAAAACAGGAATATAATGAACACCATAATTTGATGGGCATACGCAGCTCCAGAGACAGAGACGCACTGGTCACTCCGTCAAACTTCAGAGGGAAGGTAGGGGAGGGTGGGGGTAAGGGGGAGAGATCAACCAAAGGACTTATATGCAAGCATATAAGCTTAACCAATGGACACAGACAACAGGGGGGTGAGGGCATGAGTGGGGGGGGAGTTGGGGGGGTAATGGGGGGATAAGGACACATATGTGTACCTTAATCAATAAAGAAATTTAAAAAAAAGAGAAAAAAAAGGGCCCGACACTACCAGAACTGAATTCCTTTTCATGATACTCTGTTCACATTCTTACTGTTGGCAGTGACAGATTATCTACTGCCAATCTGGGTCAGAAGGAAAAGTTGCTTGACTAACATAAAGTGAAGCATGGTCAGTTTGATGGGCTTTCCCTTCACTCAAAGCCTTGGCCACACTGCAAACGGGATTGCACAGAACTGGAAGGCATTTCACCCCATAGGCACCTGACGTCTAACAAAGAAATATCCAAGCTTCACGGAAACGACTTCCACTAAATAAGAATTACGAAGTGTACATTTCCATAGAAAGCTCTTCTGCCGAGTCCCTAGAGACAGAAATTATAAACACAAATACAGCTAAGTATGTGTACAGAGCCATTTCTCCAGGTACCAAGACAGAGAATATAGAGTACATTTTCTGGGTTCTTCTGTTTCACATTTATTGCTCCTCCTATCCTGCGAAGCCTTGTATTTATTAAGTATTTTTGGCTGTTTGTGGCATTAAATCTGGCATCATACTAACAGTTTCAGTAATAATCAACAGGAAAGTGTCACTATTTGTTAGGCTGGGTTAAACCCTTTTCATCTTCATAAACTCTTACAATAAGCCTATAAGTATAGATAATTTTACTACCCCCATTTTATTTTTTAAATATATTTTTGTTGATTTCAGAGAGGAAGGGAGAGAGAGAAAGAGATTGAAACATCAATGATGAGAGAGAATCATTGACCGGCTCCCTCCTGCACACCCCCAACTGGGGATTGAGCCCACAGCCCAGGCATGTGCCCTGACCAGAATCGAACCTGGGACCTTCAGTCCGCAGGCTGACGCTCTATCTGCTGAGCCAAACAGGCTAGGGCTACTACCCCCATTTTACATATAAGGAAACTGGCATAAAGAGGTGTTAAATAATGTATCCAAGGCTAGTTAGCTAAGAAAAAGTAGGGGCAGGGTTTTACGTTGAGCAGTTGAGAAGTTGCTTGCTCCCTCAGATATTCTGACTAAAATTTAGTAGTACTGCTCTTGTCTACGCAGCAGGTTTGCACCTGTTCACATTTGGGTATAGTGGAGCGCTCTCTTTAACAATTTGACCCCAGGTATTTTTACTTGTTTTATTTTTGTTTAAGTATTGATATGGAAACAATGCTAAAGGGGAGAGAAGTATTGATAGTTGTCACCCATCAGCTCCCTGTCCACCTCTTGTGCCATCCTTGTAGCAGCAGTCAAGACAAGATCTCATCTGCACTAACTGGCCAGAGAAACCTGGACATCCCTGTTACTCTTGCAAGTCCTCCTTTTCAAAAGAAGAACGTTGCCCATTCGCCGACAAGTGGATAAAAAGGCTGGGGTACATTGATACAATGGAACACTACTCTGCTATAAAAGAATGAAGGGAATCTTACCTTTGTGACAGTATGGATGGACCTGGATGGTATTATGTTAAGTGAAATAAGCCAGTCAGAGAAAGACAAATACTACGTGATTTCACTCATATGTGGAATCTAATGAACAAAAGAAACAGACAAAATAGAAACAAACTCATAGATACAGAGAACAGACTAACAGCTGTTATAGGGGAGGGTGTTTGGGGGCTGGGTGAAAAAGGTAAAGAGATTAAGCAAAAAAACAAACAAAAAAAGAACTTCAGAGATACAGACAATAGTATGGTTACCAGAGGGAAAGGGGGGATGGGAGGAGGTAGAAGAGGGTAAAATGGGGATAAATGGTGACGGAAGGAGGCTTGACTTTGGATGATGAATACACAATACAATATAATACATTATAGAATTGTACACCTAAAATCTATATGTTGTATTAACCAATGTCACCCCAATAAATTCAATAAATTAAAAAAATCAGGTTATAAGTAATTAAAATAATACTTCAATTTTAAAGCTATTGTTGTGCATGTACATATATTTATAATACCATATCATGTACCATATCAATTGTTTTTCCTTTTTTATTGTGAAAGTAAAAGATTTATTTAATGAACATTCTGGGACATATTTCCTCATGCAAATATGCCAGGGTTTTTCTGGGGTATATGAGTAGAAATGAAATATTTGGGATACAGGGCTTAAGAATGTCTAAGAGTAGCTATTGTAAAGCAATTACATAGAAATCATTTTATTTTAGTAAAGTTAAGTTCAGCAATTGTATTAAACTTTTACTAATTTTAATGATACATTTATTTAAAATCATTCTCCAGAAATGTTTATATTTCTATGAATAAAGGCAATTAGATTTATATAATTTTAAGTTTTTTTTTTCTTTAAGAAATCCAGCAAAATGTTGCTTAGAAATGGTTTTTGCTTTCTTAAATATACAATTGCTTTTATTATTTCCTTTTTTTTTTGCTTTTATTATTTCACTTTTAAGTATTATTATTCCTTTTCTTGCTCCTCTTTTGCCTGGTAAATCTTTTCCCATTACTGTATTATATTTTCAAGTTTTCCATGTCCTTATGTTTTAGACGTGTCTTTTATTTTGTTTTAAATCCTCACCTGAGGATATGTTTTCCATTGGTTTTTATAGAAAGTTTCTTTTTCTTTGAGTTCAGTCTTCTGGACTAAAGATTATTATTATCATTTTTTCTTTTGTATTCATCTTAACTTGAGATTTGTTGGATTTCCTCAGTCTGAGGATTGATTTCTTTCATTAATTCTGGAAAATTTTCAGCCTGGCTGGAGTGGTTCAGTTGGTTGAGTATTGTCCTGTGTATGAAGGGTTGCCAGTTCCCAGTCAGGGCACATACCTGAATTGTGCACGGACAGAAGGCAACTGATAAATATCTCTCTCTCTCTCTCTCTCTCTCTCTCTCTCTCTCTCTCTCTCTCTCCATGTCTTCAGATGAGGATAAGAAAAAAGAAGGAAAAATTTCAACCATTATCCATTTCAATATTGCCTCCTTCCTATTTTCTTTGTTTTCTCCTTTTGGAAATCTAGCAACATGTAAATTGAACCTTTTCTATCCTCTACATCTTCTTTTACTTATTTTTGCTATTTTTTATCTTGTCCCTCTGTGCTTCTATCTTCTATCTTCCAGTTCACTGGCACTCTCTTTAGCTGATTCTATCTGCTATTTAATTTGTCATACTGAATTTCTAATTTGAATTATTGTATTTTTCACAAATTACATTTTTTACTTTTTCAAATCTTTCTTGTCAATTAGGATAGTCTCTTTTTCTTAATGACACTTTTGATTTCTTCTTTTACTTATTTGAAGATATTAAACATACTTGTTTAAATGTCTTTATCTGATAATTCCAAAAACTACATTCTCGGAAGGCCTAAATCTATAGTTTGCTGTTTCAGGTGATGCCTGCTCAGGAAAATTTGTTTCCTCAAGTATTTAGTGAGTTCTTATTTTAAGCCCTTGTTCCTTGAAACTTCATTATTAGGGATTATTTGAAACTTTGTTTAGCACATTCTTCTAGAGAGGGTTTGTGTTTGCTTTTGCTAGGAACCCGGGAACACTATCAATTTAAAGTAGCCTTTAAATTTGACTTCTAATCTGCAGTTTGGGGAGCCCCATAGGTAGAGTGGTTTCAGGCCCAAACCTGTTAGAAGAGGTGGTTAGAGATTTCCCAAGAAGACATGATCTGCTTTATCTTTAGAGCCGAAGAAAAGACAGGAAAACTGTCTCCCTCTGCAGGGTGACTGTTTTCTTTTTGGGGACTGTGTCTCTCAACAGAATAGGGCTGTTGCTTAGTCACAGATATTACTATCTTTTGGGTTTTCTGCCCTTAAGTGGAGGTCTCTGGCCCAAATCCCTGACTTCTTTGCACCTCTCCCCAGATCTCTCTCCCGTCCCAGGTGAGGTAGCCCTAGCACTGGACCACCAGGATTACCAGATCCTCTCAAGGACATGCTCACCTTTGTGGATTCTTTTCTTTCTTGTGACTTCTGGCTTCTAACATTCTCTAATTTAGTCATAACTCAGTCATACAGTAAAGCATCTATTATTCATTATTTTAATATGAGCTGTATTGGGAAGTCTTCTCTCATGATATTGCTAAAAATGAAGTCTAAAATCTATTAATGTGTATTTGTAAAGGGATTCTTATTGCAAGTCAATATACAACAAACAAATGCACTTAGAAAAATGTTTAAAATAAATAGAACCTTCAAAAGAGATACCAAACTATTACTGGAATTTCATCATTTGGATTTGTGTTTACTTACTAGAAAATAATTTTTATAACCAACTAGATAATTATTGACATACACTAACCTTTCACATATTTATGTGACAATTTTTCACTGTAGCAATTTAGCTGA
>NW_005871237.1:158146-178983 GCF_000147115.1 Myotis lucifugus | reverse complement strand
ACACACACACATACTATATAGGGCTGACCTTTGTAATACTAAAGTGATAGAGGAAATTATGATGTGGGGCTTGCAGGGGGCTAGGTCATAAAGAACATTGGGGCTTCTCTGTGGATTATTTGCTCTGGGATAAGCCAGTCCCCATGTCAACAGGGCAGTCAAATAGCTCATGGAAAAGACTCCTGTGAAAAGTAGCACCAACAGCCCTGCCACATAAATGAGCCATCCTGGAAGCTGCTCCTCCAGCTTTGTCAAGCCTTCAGCTTCCAGTCTCTCAGGATATCTTGACTCATGAGAGACTCCTAGCTAGAACCACCCAGCTCATCTGCTCGTGACGTTCTGCCCCACAGAAACTATGTGAGATAATAAATGTTTATTGCTGTGCTAAGCCACTAATCGTGGGGGTACTTTGTTGTTGTAGCAATACACAAATCATACAATTGCTATACAAGTTGGGTATGCTGCTTTTTTCACTTAATTGAAACTTTTACATCACTTTTTTTTTTAAACAACCATCTGGTGATCTCATCTGAACATCTATTAGAAAAACAAGATCCATGTAGGGACTGCACTCTGCTCTTGCTGCTACACACAACTACCAAACACTGGAAAGAGGAGCTTATCTCTGGAGATCAGAGCGATGTCCGTGACACGCTGATGGCTGGCTCAAGCAATAGCAAATATGTGCATTGTTTATATACAAAAGCTCTTAGCCCTGGGCTAGTGGCTTAAAACACACACACACACACACACACACACACACACACACACACACACACCAGTTCTTTAGGAGGGTTTGTGTAGTGTGAGTATGTGTCATACATCAACGATATGGGTTGCATCACTTATTTCATATGACATCTAATCTTCTTACATACTCCATAGTACTTAAGGAGACTCTAGGAAAAACTGTAGGGTTGACATTTTTTTCTTTTATCCCTCTTCCTACCACACAACACTTTTACTCTGAACCCTTTTTTTTACCTTCTGTACTTGATCCTTTCTTGTGCTGAACTCTTGTTTGTTTTTTTGTGTGTTTTTTCCCCCTAAGATGTCAGTAGCTTTTATTTAGTTGTTTTCTTTTCTTTTTTATTTATTTATTTTTATTATTTCTTAAAGTATTACAAAGAGTATTACACATGTCTCCTTCCCCCCCCCCTTGACATTCCCCCAGCTTCCCCCACCACCCAGTGTCTTGTGTCCATTAGTTATTCTCATATGCATGCATATAAGTCCTTCAGTTGATCTCCTACTCCCCCCAACCCTCCCCAGGGTTCCCACTGTAGTTTGACAATCTGCTCAATGCTGCTCTGCCTCTGTATCCATTTTTGTTCATCAGTCTATAATGGTCCTTATCAGTCTATAATGGTCCTTATTATCCATAAATGAGTGAGTTCATGTGGTATTTTTCTCAGCTTCCCGGGGGCCGTCCCACCCTCACAGGGGCTGTCTCAGCCTCACAGGGGCCATCTCAGCCTCACAGGGGCCGCCTCAACCTCACTGGGGCTGTCTCAACCTCACCAGGGCCGATTCAACCTCACCGGGGCCGTTTCAGCCTCACTTGTGCTGAACTCTTAACTCCCCTCTCTTCACCTAAGACATGTTGCTTTCAGCAATAGAATAAATGTAAATTCCTCTACAATTTGAATTCAAACTAGCTTCCTATCTTCTTTCTCATCCTGCTGCCCCATGCAGACCCTTCATACTAGCAAAAATACCCCCTTCCTGTGCCTCACATATTTCTGCTTCCAAGGGTTTCACTGAAGCCATTTCTTCCCACAAGAGACCCTCCTCCTTGGCTCAGGCATGTCTTTTTACCCTTCAAAGCACAGCTATGATGTCCTCCATGAGGTTTTCCATCACTGTCACAGTGACCCCTGTTATAGCAACCTTTTGTATTGCCCCTTTGGCTCCTGGGACTTGCAGCTATCTTTTTACAACTGCTTGTGCCTGATAAGATCACCCTCCCTCACCACCCCCACTCCCTAAACGCACACAGACGAGCATCACTTCCCCTCTGACCAACTAGCCTTTAATGTCTTGGAAGACAAGATTGATGTCATCTTTGTCTTCTCCAAGGCTCTTAGCACAGTTCATTCTTTATACCCAGTACTTGTTCAGGAAATAGGGCCAGAGGAAGGGATAAACACCTCTATGGACAAGGGGAGCCACAATGTGTATGGTGGTCAAGGCCCTCAAGGGGGCAGTAGAGGACTGGTTGTTTAATATCCACCACCAGAAGTATTGAATTTGGGGTTCTTAAAAGTTTTGTCAACTGGTGTGTTTGTGTTGCGGGGGGGAGGTTTGGGGGTAGAGTCAGGGGTTAGTGAAATCCAGAAAGTGGGAAGGAAACAAACAGGACTTATTTGGAATCCATTTAAAATAGGATCAAAACCTGGAACACATGATGATGACCAAATGAGGAAAAAAACAGGAAGGCTGTAAAAAGAAAGGCATGAAGGTTCCAAAACACACATAAAACCTAGAATTCAGGTTGGTCAAGAGACAAGATCTAGGCCAGGTTCATGTATTGACAAGAAAGAGAAGTAAGTTCAAAGTATGGGAAATTTGACTCTGAGAAGGTGGCAGGAAACCATACATTATCCTAAAACTTTGTTAAATTTTTGAAAATTGCACTGCAATTTTGTCTATGAATATAAGACAAAATCATAAGTAAAATATTAGTAAAGAGAATTCATCATCACCTTAAATGGGGTTTATTTCAGAAATATGTAAGTATAGTTCAATGTTAAAAAATATATTTACCAGAACTAATATAGTTAAGAAATATTTGGACATAAGACACTGGGGGGTAGGGGAGGCCAGGGGATTGTCAAGGGCGGGGGGAAAAAATTTGTAATACTTTAAGCAATAAAAATAAATAAATAAATAAATAAATAAATAAATAAATAAATAAAAGAAATATTATAGGATCTCCATAGATTTTTAAAATGACTTTTAACAAGGTCCAACACCCGTTGTTGATAACACTTAATAAAATCAACAATTTCTCAACATGTTAATATATTCATATAGGTGGTATTATCCAATGCAATTTAGACAACTAGATAAATAAGAGCATGAAACATGCATATTATACTTTTTTTTAGATATGTTTTATATAACCGAGACAGAGAAGCATCAATCAGACTGTCAAACCTCAGAGGGAAGGTAGGGCAGGGTGGGGGTTATGGGGAGAGATCAACCAAAGGACTTATATGCAAGCATATAGGCCTAACCAATGGACACAGACAACAGGGGGATGAGGGCTTGAGTGGGGGGAGGATGGGGGTAATGTGGGGATAAGGACACATATGTAATAACTTAATCAATAAAAAAAAGAGTAAAAAAGTGACAATTCTGCAAGATTAACTAAAAATGTACTGCAAGTAATAACAGACTTTAATAAAAATTGGGTGGAATAAAAATAGTATGCAGAAATTAATGTCCTTCAGAAATACAAGCAACAAGTAACTAAGATATATAATGAAGAAAAATCTCACCTACAATGGCAACAAAATGATAAAACACTTAGAAACAAATCTAACAAGAAATGTATAAAACCTTTATAAGAAAAAACATTAAAACATCCCTAAAGAACACACAGAGATTTTTATTCTTTTTGAATAAAAAGACTCAAAATTGTAAAGATTTTATTTCTACCTAAGGTAATTTATAAATTTAATATGATCCTCATTAAAATGTTGATAGTTTTTTCCCTTTGATTTGACTTTCTCTTTACCACAAGCAAATCAAGTTTGTCTTCAGAAGTAGAATAATGACTTCTCAAAGTTTTCCTTTCTCCCTCCACTGAGTCAGGGCATAGACTAATATGAGAATGAGGCAAGAAGTATATTCCTAGTGAAGGGTGAAAAAAGGAAGAAGGAAGAGGGAAAAAGAGAAAGAAAAGGAATGAGGATGGAAAGAATGTATGGAATCTAAAGTTCATACAAAAAATGAAACAAGAATAAATAGCCAGAAAATTTCTTAGAAGAGCAGTAAGGGTATCAGATACTAAAACACATTATAAAACCTCAATAATTTCCACATTGTAAGATATAAATAGAATGGTACATAGAATCCTATATAATAAAAGCCTAATATGCTAAGTGTCTGGTCCTTCAGTTGTCTGTTCAACCATTCCAAGCGTAATATGCTAATGTTATACTAAGGCTGCTCAACCGCTCACTATGACATGCACTGACCATCAGGGGCAGACACTCTGACCAGTAGATTAGCTTGCTGCTGAGGACCGGCAGTTTGGGACTGAGTGAGATGGGCTGGACACACCCTGGAACCCTCCTGCGGTCCCTCCCCAGCTGGCCAACCTCCTGTGTCCCTCTTCAGCCCTGACTGTGCACCAGTGGGGTCCCTTGGCCTGGCCTGCGCCCTGTTGCAATCCAGGACCCCTTGGGGGATGTCAGAGAGCCAGTTTCGGCCTAATCCTACAGACCAGGCCAAGGGACCCCACTGGTGCATGAATTCGTGCACCGGGCCTCTAGTAAAATATAAACTCCATGAATAGACCCAGTATACATAAGGAAGTTAGTATAAAATAAAGGTGTCACATAAAATCAGTGGGATAAAGAAACTTTAAATAAATGTTAGAGACACTTGGCTGGATTTGGTACAACTAAAAGTCCCTGGGAGCTTTAATCTTTTACAGCAACATTTCTTAAAATGTGTTTCTCACTATTTCATCAGAAAAATCAGGTACTGGTTGAAATGCATATTCCAAGGTTCCACTTGAATTGCCCACTAAATTAAAAACTTTTAAGGCAGCTCCTGAGAACTTGCATAATTACCAAGTTTCCCTGGTGATTCTGATGGACACAAGTTTGGGAATCTCTCCTTTAAATCAACTCTCCCTGCTGAGTGTAACTATCCCGCCAACTTAGTCCTCACTGCTTTTTTTTTTTTTTTCAGTTGGGTCTACAGCTTTCACCACTATATCTGCGCAGTTGAAGCCAATTGAAAAGGGCATTGAGATCTCTAACTATTCTGTTTGACTGAAATATATAAAAAACCTCTTTCAAACCCTTAGTTTAGCTGAGATAAGGTTGGAATTTCTTTAAAAAATAAAATACAAAATAAAACAAATGCAAAGTTATCAAAATGGGTTGTTTACTGAGTGCTGATTACTTGTTGTCATTTATCTTTAATTGAGCCTCAGAATAACTAGGGCTGGGAAAAATGCAGATGCTGTAACCCTGTAAATGCAGACGTTGCTCAAGACTTGCTTCTGGTCCCTCTGCTTTTCTTCCCAGGACTTCAAAATTCTCCCCTATGCCCTAGCCGGTTTGGTTCCGTGGACAGAGCATCAGCCTGCAAACTGAAGGGTCCCGAGTTCGATTCCAGTCAAGAGCACATGCCCAGGTTGCGGACTCGATCCCCAGTGGGGGGCATGCAGGAGTCAGCCGATCAATGATTCAATCTCATCATTGATGTTTCTATTTCTCTCTCCTTCTCCCTTCCTCTCTGATATCAATAAAAATATATTAAAAAATTCTCTCCTATGTAGTAGATGACTCATGAATTCATATCTCCAGCTTCAATATCTCCTCTAAGTTCCAGATACATATATAGAGCTAGCTACTTGACATATCCTCTTGTACATACATAATGCACCTCAAATGCAACATTTTCAAAACTGAATTATCTTTATCACCCACCCAGCACTATCCTCTGCAGCCCCGACCCCACCCAAACCAGTCTGCTTTCAGTGTTCCTGTTTGGAGCAAGAGCACCTCCATCCAACCAGTTAGGTAAGCCTCAATTTATCCTGGACATCCCCCTTTCTTTCACTTCCAAAATTTAATCCATCTTAAAGTCTTGTCAATGTCTCAGGTTCATCTACTTATCTCTACTTCTGCAGTACCCCCCATCCAACCTACCATAATCACAAGAGCCGCCTAACTTCGCTTCTGTTAACAGGTGAGCTAAGCAATATACAAATGGATCATGTTTTGGGGGCACCTCAGCCTGGTTAATAACAGTTTTTAGTTTCCTATTACTCTTGGGACAAAAACAGAAATCTCTTAATGTGGTGTAAGAGTGCCTGCAAGTGCTGCCCTTAGCTCTCCCTTCAGTTTCCTCCCTACTCCTTTACCCTCTTTGCTTCAGCAACACTGGTCTGTTACTATGCTCTCTCCCAACTCAGACCTGCTCACATGTCACTACCTCTACTTGACCTTCTCTTCACTCACTTTGGACCTTGTTAGCTCTTATCCATCCTTCCATATCTTAGCTCCATAGTCACTTCCCAGGGGCATCTGCCCAGGTTAAATTCCCTTTTTATACCCTCTCATTGCGTTATGTCCACCCCCTCTAGTAATTATCACCCATGGAATTTAACATTCATTTATATGATAGCTTAAAAAATATGTTTTCTTTGATTTTTAGAGAGAGGAAGGGGAAGGGATGAAGAGATAGAAATATCGATGAGAGAGCAATATCATCGATTAGCTGCCTCCTACACTCCCCTTAGTGGGGATCGAGCCCGTAACCCAAGCACGTGCCCTGACAGGGAATTGAAACAGTGACCTCTGTCTTCATGGTTTGATGCTCAACCACTGAGCCACACCAGCCGGCTGTATGATTTTTTTTTTTTTAATGACTGTCTCTGCCACTAGAATGTAAGCTTACGAGGACAGGGATCATGAGTGTTTTGCTTGTATAACAACACCTGGCACAGTGACTGCCACAGGGAATGAGTTCCTTGAAAATACTGGATGAATGAATGAATAAACTTATTCCCAGTTCCTTTACTTTCTTTAATGTTGTTCAGAGTGGACATTAGAGGGAATACTGGGCAAAGGTAATCATCAAGACAAATAATAATAGCCAATATTTATAGAGAGTGCTTTATATACCTGTACATGGCAGCTACTCGTTGTCTCAGTTTATTTCCATACAGCCTTAAAAAAATACCATAATTTTCTTTATTTTTTCCAAAGTCCTTCAGCTCAGAAGTAGGAGAGTTTAAAATTCAATCCCAGGTCTTCTCTGAATCCACAGCCTGAGCTCTTTAAAAAAAATAATAAAATTATATATATTTCTTTATTGATTTCAGAGAGGAAGGAAGAGAGAGAGAGATAGAAACATCAATGATGAGAGAGAATCATTGATCGGCTGCCTCCTGCACGCCCCCTACTGGGGATCAAGCCTGAAACGCAGGGATGTGCCCTTGAACGGAATCGAACCTGGGACCTTTCAGTCCACAGGCCGACGCTCTATCCACTGAGCCAAACTGGCTAGGGCCACAGCCTGAGCTCTTAACCACTAAGACATACTGCTTCAGTCTTCGAGCTTGAGGTCTATTTAAATTGACCTCACTGTTATATCTGGTGAAATTATGTCCTTCTAGAACCCTCTTACTTTTTTCTCTTCTAGCTTTTGGGTTTTCAGATAATCTTCTCTGGACTCAATTGGGCTGTACTGGTATTTCTTTGTAGCTGCCTGGACTCTCTCATATCTCTGTCTTGTATCTGGACCCTGAGCTGTAGGATGATGGAGAAGCTCAATATCTGGCCTCCTCTGAGCCTTTTTCTTATTTTGCGGTAACTTCACCTCTTCTGGGCAATATGGGTCCCTGTAAATCCAACATCTACCTCTATTCCATTTTTTTTGTTTGTTCAATTTAAGTATAGACCAGAGCAGTGACCTCTCCCGTGGAACTTGATTTAATCTTACTTAGCATTTGAGTCCTGTCTCACTGAGCAGCCTTGTAGCTTGGATGGCAGATGCCCTCTTTCCCTGGAACTTACCTTTTCCTGATAATTTCCCTCTGAAGACTTGAAGCAGATTCCCCATGTCTTTCTAGTTTGAAGACTCACACTTCTTTTAAGAATATCAGCAAGGTTTCTACTCTCTGAGGAAAGCTTCTGACTGACTCTTAGTTTGTGTAGGGAACAGAGTGAACCAATAGACCTTGTGTCCAATAACTTGCTTTGAGATTACTCCCCTCCACAAGGTTCTCTTTGATGGCATGTTGCCACCTAAGGAAGTGGTTTTATAGGATGTCATCATTACTCAGAATTCTGTAGATCGTGGAGAGCAATAACAAATTCATCACTGGCCTATAAAATTGCTTATTTTCTCAATGTTCATCAATTTTCATCATTGGGCTAATTAACTCATTCACACTGTGCTACAGATAATTGGTAATATTTCTGCCAACATTTTCAGTCATAGCAAATACTTTAAGCAAAGAAAATAATTTCAAATATAAATGATCAAGGAGTGGCTTGTAAAAACATTGGTATTGCTTTTTGGGGATGCAATTGACCACTATTGACTTAAGACTATCAACCATTTCATTGAAGACTCATGTGAGTTTATTGAGCAAGTACTTTGTATGAGGCACTATAACGAATGTGTCACATAGTTTGGGGGAAAGTTGTTAATGCAGCTTGCCTGTGAGTCATTCACTTCCTTTATGAGGAATGGGGTGGGATTGAGGGACTCTTCCATGAAAAAGAGAAGACAGTTGATTGATGGACTCAGATACTGATGATATTTGCTAGGAGGAAGAGTCCTTAAAGATAATATGGATGTATTTGGCTAAATGATATTTAAAAGTAAATAAATCTATGTATATATGAGACATGGTTCCATGAACAATGTCACATATGCAAAATAACTCACTAGTGTATAAAATGAAG
Source organism: Myotis lucifugus (assembly GCF_000147115.1). Classification (NCBI taxonomy): domain Eukaryota; kingdom Metazoa; phylum Chordata; class Mammalia; order Chiroptera; family Vespertilionidae; genus Myotis; species Myotis lucifugus. Next base: position 170,320 of record NW_005871237.1, on the reverse strand, counting down.
ATGTTTTATAACTTAAATGTTCCTCAGTGCATCAAATTACAACCTCACAAAACCTTACTTGGAGGCCTCAGTTGATATTCTGGGTCAGAGACAACAGATTTGGCATGGAAAGAAAGACCTAGAAACCACAAAGTCTGCCCAGATCTCTCTGCTTTTTCTGTGCCTCGTTATTGCCTGTTTTCTTAATATCATTAGTAAAACTTGATACTAGATACTATTTCTGATTCATGTGAGTCGGGTTGGACAATTTGATTCTGTATCATAGCACACATTATCTGCTTAATTCTCACAACCTCCAAATTAGGTATTAATCATGCACTGCATAGTGACATTTTGGTCAGCATATGCAACAATGGTCCCAAGATTATAGTGGAGCTGAAAAGTTTCCGTTACCCAGTGACAGCATAGCCATTGTAACATCGCAGTGCTGTGCATTACCATTGCTTACCGTATTCAGTAGAGCAACATGTTATAGGTTTTCAGGCCAGGAGCATAGGCTACACCATACAGCCTAGGTGTATAGTAGGCTATAGCACTGATGTTTGTGTAAGTGCATTCTGTTTTCACAACAACAAAATCTCTCACAGACATATTTTCCAGAATGTATCCCCGTTGTTAAGTGATGCATGTCTGTATTTATTCCACTTTGTAAATGAAGAGACTGAAACATACGGAAGTTAAGAAACCTACCCAAGCCCTGGCTGAGTAGCTCAGATGGTTAGAGCATCGTGCCAATATGACAAGGTTGCGGGTTCAATCCCTGATTGTGGCACATATGAGAAACAACCAATGAGTATATAAACAAGTGGAATGACAAATTGATCTCTCTCTCTCTCTTTCTCTCTCTCTCTCTCTCTCTCTCTCTCTCTTTCTCTCTCCCTCTTCTCCCCTCTCTCTAAAACCAATAAATACATTTTTTAAAAAGGAACCTACCCTAAGTTACACAGCTAGTTAATGGGGTGCACAGTCATGTCCATTAATTTCTGAAGTTCTCATTCTTTCATTGTAGCTTTTACTGAGCTTAAATAGAGTATTAGTTTGAATTTTAAATGTTATTGCCTCTGGAAAGAAGCCAGATGATTCAAAAGTAAAGATGGGGGGGGGGCAATAGGGGATGGGAATATGGGGGACATCTGTAATGCTATCAACAATAAAAATATATATTATAAAAAGACAATGGGCTTTTAAGTAATTTTCATTGCCAAAGTATTTCTTTCTTCAATGTAAAAGTTGCCACGGCAGTGGCTACAAACTGGGCTTTACAGATTGCATTTGGAAGTGTATGATTAAACAAAATGTAGTACAACCTCAAGTGTCTGTCTCAGAGGGTATGTTTAAGAATATGAGACAGTATTAAAGAATGGATGGTCTTTGTGCAGAGGGAGGGCTGCCTTCTCATCTACAGCTACAGCAACCTTCCCGGCTATGAATTTGAAAGCGCCTGAGGCACAGACACAGTCTAGATAGGAGAGCCATCCAGGAAGAAAACAGCAGCAGGAGTTGTGGCGAGCAGCTCAGCATTCGCCCAATCCTGGGAAACAAACAAGTGTTAGATACAGACAACAAGAAGAGTCTTCCAATACGTGAACCCTGAGCAGCTAGAGTTAAAAGGGCGGGAGAGACTCTACAATTGAGATAAAATTGATTGTTTTAGTGCAAGGACATAAAAGATTAGCTGCAAATTATGCAGAACAAGGAATACTATCCAAAGGAAATGTTCTAAAGAAAACCAGGTTCTCATGCTAAAAAGAACAAGAACAGACAATCCTGTAGAGAAGAAATGCAAAAGGATAATAAAACGTGGAGAAATCCAACCTTTCTAATATTTTTATCAAATTGTCAACAATTAAAAGAATAAAAATGATCAGTTTTCTTCTAGAAGGTAAAATTCTGTGGGAGTTTATCTTCTAGTGAGAGTTTAGCCAGGCATCACCTTTCTGGAAAGCAATTTAGGGGCATATTTTAAGAGCCTTAAACATGTTTATATATTTGACTGAGTAAATTTGGCATGGATTTACCTGAAAGAAACAAAAATACATATTAGGATATGTGTTGTTATTTATTTACAATAGTAAAAAAAAAAGAAAGAAAGTAACACCTGGAAATAGCTTAAAGGAACAATAAAAATTATTTCAGCTAATTATATGGCAAAAAAACCCCACACACATTATACAGGCATTAAATTATGTTCTCCTTAATATGATATGAAAATGTACCCAATGTGTTATTTTTATAATAAGAATGGCACTTTACAAAAATATTCTGGTGGCCAACATGGGCAGACTTGGTGAAAAGAAAAAAAGCCTCTTCTGGAATTCCTTCTGGGCTATAAATCGTCCAAGATGGCCTTTCCAGAGACGGTTCTGATCGCCAAAGGAGACCAGGAGGTCATGCTGCAGGGCTCAGATTTAGAGAAGAATAACATGCAGAACTTAAAAGGTTATTCAACAAAGGAGACCTTCCAATAAAGCACAATCTAGGACTGTTTCTTCATGTAGGTAAGGCAAACAGAATAGGTAAGGGCACTCAAGCTTCCATTTATGAAAATGGCTTTATTAATAAAGGCAACAACAAAATAATGAAATTCCAAATGATAGTAATGATGACAGCTTCTATGAATTCAGGCATACTTTAAAGGATTGACATCTTGTCGATGGCAATAATAGCTACCCACATTTGAAAGATAGAGGTTTGCATTTGCATGAGACACTGCTTACTCAGCTTGTAATCAAAGCTTGGAATTCTATATGAGTTCACAGATTTGTTTCAATGATTCCATGACATCCTAGAGCGAATGGGAAACACTTGCATAGCTATCTGTGATAAGATAAACTAGGAAAATCCCCTTTCCTCCCTTCTATTAGAAAAAGCACACTAGATTCAAAAAAATTAATCATCGTTGGTGCACTGGAAATGGCATACTTTCTGATATCAGCAAGATACAGGAGAACAAACTCTGGCAGCTAATGTGGTGACTAATCATGTCAGTTCTCTGGGGCTCTTCCCATCTAGTGAATCAATGACATTGATTGCTTCTGAGGAAGGGGAAAGTTGAAGGTCAGATATAGCCTTGGACTAAGAACTAATCTGAAGTGAATTTCTTTTTAAATTCCAGAAGGATTCACTTTAAACGAAAGGCTTTTAATTTATAAGAACAACTGTAAAAGAGAAGTGAATATATTTTGAAATCCAAAAGGACCTAGAAAATCTGAGACAAAGCTTGGAGGACTAAATCACAGAGCTTATAAAAAAATTATACAACATAGAGAATAATGAAAAGTGCATATGAGTAATTTCTCGTATACAAGGTCAGGAGAAAAAGCACCATCTTGCTGGGCTACACCATCTTCCTAAAGAGAAAAAGAGGGAGTAGATCTGTCTTCTCAGGCTGTCATAACAAATTCTCACAGACTGGATGGGTTAAACAGACATTTATTTTTTCACCATTCTGGAGGATGGAAGTATAAGATCAAGGTGCCAGTGGGGATAGTTTCTGGTGAGGCATCTCTTCCTGGCTTGCAGAGAGCCACCTTGTCAGTGTGTGCTCATATGGCCTCTTCTCCTTGCATGTGGGGGGGGGGGGGGGGGGGGGGGGGGGAAAGGGGAGAAAGAGAAAGAGAGAGAGAGAGAGATCTGGTGTTCTTTTCCTCTTACAAGGACACTAGTCCTATTAGATTAGGACTCCAACCTTTTGACCTCATTTAACCTTAAACACCTTCTTAAAGACCCTATTCCCAAATCCAGTCACATTAGAGTTAGGCCTTCAACATACGACTTTTGAGGAAACACAGTATTGACCAGAATGAGGAGAATAGAGAAAAAGGATTAAGTGTAGGTAAAGTCCCTGAAAGGACTTTGGCTCTGTTTCTTCCAAGAGAAGACCTGGAGTTGGGTGTCCTTACCCTGTCACAGTCAGAGGTCATTCAGTAAGTTGTATTTGATGAGATATCATGCTGCCTATATTACAAAGAGACGGCTTCCTGGCTCTAGGACTTACTACCCAAAACACCTCTGTGGGAAAGAACTATTCCTTAGCAGTGGAGTTAACTCAGCCTCAACACAGAATCAAAGAGATGAGAACCAGAGTATTAAACTGATTACTGTGTAGGCCTGGTCATTCGACATGTTCCAAGCCATGGTTAAAGCTTGGCAATGGAGCTGAACTACATGTGTTCTAGCCCCAGCTCAGGGATCTTAGGCAAGTTATAGAGCATTTTTGCATCTCAGTTTCCTAAGTAGATAGAAGATGATTTGACTTTTGGTGATGGGAACACAATGCAATATACAGATCATGTGTTATCGAAATGTACTGTATGATCCTATTAACCACTGTCACCTCAAAATTTTAATTAAAAATCCTATATAATAAAAGCCTAATATGTAAGTGTCCAATTGTCCAGTCGGCCGTTCAACCAATCAAAGTGTAATATGCTAATAATATGCTAAGGCCGCTCAACTGCTCGCTATGACATGCAGTGACCACCAGGGGGCAGAGAGTCAACCAGTGGACCAGTTACTATGACGTGCACTGACCACCAGGGGGCAGATGCTCTGACTGGTAGGTTAGCTTACTGCTGGCGTCCAGCTTATCGGGACTGAGTGAGATGGGCTGGACACACCCTGGAGGCCTCCCCGTGGCCCCTCCCGAGCTGTGTACCTCCCTGGCCCTAATCATGCACCAGTGGGGTCCCTCGGCCTGGCCTGTGCCCTCTCACAATCCAGGACCCCTCGGGGATGTCAGAGAGCTGGTTTTGGCCGGATGGCGGAATGACTGGTCACTATGATGCGCACTGACCACCAGGGGGCAGACTCTCAATGCAGGAGAAGCCGGGCTCATAGCTGGCAAGTGCAGCAGCAGTGGTGGGAGCCTCTCCTACCTCCACAGAAGTTGGACATCCCCTGAGGGCTCTCAGACTGCAAGATGGTGTAGGCCAGGCTTAGGGATCCCCTCCACCGAGTGCACGAATTTTGTGCACCAGGCCTCTAGTAAATAAAATAAAATGGGATTAATGAGTAGCTACCTCATATGTATTCTATACACGAATATAAGTAAATACATGCAAATGGCCTGGGCCACTCTATGTGTTGGGTATAAGTGCTCAGCAAATGATAGCTTGCATCATCATCATTATTATTACCTAACTTTTATTGCAAAACTTCAAAGGTAGGTCATCTACTCTATAAAAAAAAAAAAACCCACCCTCAATCATAGAAAAAGCATAGTCTTTCAGGCAAATAGCTTTATAGGATTAAAGTCAAGAAACTATTAAAGGAAAAATGCAAATGTATCCCAGTTTAGCTGTATGAATATAAAGTTATAGCTACCAAACCTTTGTACCATGAAACAAATTATACAAAATGAAGCATATATTTTAATTTTTTAGTAAAAGCAATTGTTCTAGATATAATTTTCTTCTACTAGCTTATACCATGGGTCCTAGGCAAGTAGTTTCCTACAAAGTTAAACTGCAAAATGAATTAAGAAGAGAATCTTCATGGAAAAATATGTATAGGCTTGACCAGAGTGATGACCTTTTTTTTTAAACTTATCCCATGCAATCTCATTAGTTGTTCCTACAAAATTAAGTTGGAAATGTCCATTTGGATGAAATAAGAGGTTATGTAATCTGTACTAAAACATGCTCTGAACATGCAACTAAATATAACTTTTAAATGTTGAGTTGTCACTAAACCGTTGGGCATTTGATGGTAATTCTAGGTTTTCTATTGAAATGGGAACAATAGGAGGATTTTAAAATTAGAAAAAGAGGTAGACTTTTGAATTATACAGTGTTACATAAGATGATGAATGATTACAAATGAGAACACTAAATTTGATATTGTATTAGAGACAATTAATGAATCTTTATGCAAAGGTAATAAAAATAAGAGGAAAAATATGTTTGTGTATCTAAATGAAAGTAGGTTTAAAACTGGGAAAGACTCTCATAGTATCTTATATCTATGTACTTCAGCTCCTGAAGATTCAGTTGATTTGAGGAGAACTTGCTGGAATTGATGTTCATAATTGAAGCAAAAATAAATCAGAAAATGTATTCACCTTTCATGATTTTAATTTTCCGGACTTCATGAAAATATCCTTTTTTTTTCTGTGTCAAGTATAATAATTGGGAGAATATTTATCTTGATATTCTGTTATGTTAGTCTCATCAAGAAGTTTTAGGTCACTAAAGGAGAAAAAGGATGGTGATTGAATATGTATTTAAAATTTTTTTACCGGTAATAGTCAAAGTAAATTCACCATGCCACTTAATATTCTGATTTTTAAAAAATGCATGAACATTCTCCTTTGCTGTTTCAAGTCAATCAAGGATTTTACCAAAAACTGTCAAAAGGAAGTGAGCTTTATCCACAAATTGGCCTGGCTTGAAAATAATCTCTTTTGTTAAATTCATAAGCCTCACTAAATTTTGGGTCATTAGATGCCCCTTACTCTGAATATTTTCAAATATAAGTAAAATGTTCCACATGTAAGCAGTACTAATTGATTCTGTAGATTCAATTCTAATTATGAGTAATAGATAACAAAACTAATTTGCATTTAGCTTTTTTAAAAAGTCAGGTTTGTTAAGGTATAATGTACGTACAATAAAACTCACCTTTTATAGTGTACTGTTGTGTAAGTTTTGTCAAATGCATATAGTTGCATAACCATCACCATAATCAAGATGTAACACAGTTTTCCCCCTCCAAAATGCCCTAATTTATTTTTTTAGTCAATTTCTTGATAACCAAGGATTTTTTTTCTGCCCCTATAATTTTGCCTTTTCCAGATTGTTACATAATGGAATCAGAGCCTATGTAGCCTTCTGAAACCAACATCTTTCACTTAGGATAATACAATGGACCTTCATCCATGTTATTGCATGTTATCAGTTGTCTATTTCCTTTTCTTGCTGATAAGTATTCCAATGTATGGATGTAATAGTCTATTATTCATTTGGCTTTGAATAAATTCCCATTTGATTATATGTGCTCCTAACATTTTTAATTCTATAATTCTAGGGACACAGAAATCTAACTTATGAGGAGGAAAGCCTTTTCTCATGTAGCTCTATACTTGCCCCATGTGTCTCTATCCCAACTCAGCAAGCTAACTTCTTGCCTGAACACTACTCTACATTCTCTCCTCAATTGTTCTTTCTGAATTATTCTCAAAGTTGAAAACACAAAGTCAGGACATAGTAAATTAACCACAACTTTGGCTTCATAGACCATCTGGCAATTCGGCCTTATCACTAAAATATTAGAAGGCTATTGAAATAGAGCTGTTAAAGGCTGGTAGATTTACTGGTATACGGTATTTAAGGAAATTTCTGTTTATTCATTAGCTGTTTGGTAAATTGAGCAGACTTCAATGGCCTTAATGACAAAGAAAATAGACATTACAGAATAAGTCCAGGAAAGTCAGTAGACAAACTACAAAAACAAACCCTGGAGTTGATAGTAATCTTATTTTTAGAGTTCTCATATTGTTTTATCTAAAATGTCCAGTTTACCAGATATCAAGCTATATTACAAAGCCACTGTTCTCAAAACTGCCTGATATGGCACAAAACAGACATATAGACCAATAGAACAGAACAGAGAACCCAGAAATCAACCTAAGCCATTATGCTCAATTAATATTTGTCAAAGGAGGCAAGAGTATACAATGGAGTCAATATAGTCTCTTCAATAAATGGTGGGAAAATTGGACAGATACATGCAAAAAAAATGAAACTAGACCACCAACTTACACCATACACAAAAATAAACTCAAAATGGATAAAAGACTTAAATGTAAGATGAGAAACCATAAAAACCTTAGAGGAATCCATAGGCAGCAAAATATCAGATATATGTCGTAGCAATATCTTTACCAATACAGCTCCTAGGGCAATGGAAACTAAGGAAAAAATAAACAAATGGGACTACATCAAAATAAAAAGCTTCTGCACAGCAAAAGAAACCATCAACAACACAACAAGAAAGCCCACTGCATGGGAGAACATATTTGCCAATGTTATATCTAATAAGGGCCTAATTTCCAAAATTTATAGGCAACTCATACAACTTAACAAAAGGAAGATAAACAATCCAATCAAAAAAATGGCAAAGGACCTAAATAGACACTTTTCAAAAGAGGACATACAGAAGGCCCAGAGACATGCTCAAAGCCACTAATCACCAGAGAGATGCAAATCAAAATGACAATGAGGTATCATCTCACACTTGTCAGTATGCCTATCATCAACAAATGACAAGTGCTGGCGAGGATGTGGAGAAAAGGGAACATTTGTGCACTGCTGGTGGGAATGCAGACTGGTGCAGCCACTGTTGAAAACAGTATGGAGTTTCATCAAAAAGTTAAAAATGGAACTCCCATTTGATCCAGTGATCCCACTTCTAGGAATATATCCCAAGAAATCAGAAACACCAATAAAAAAGTACATATGCACCCCTATGTTCATAGCAGCACAATTTATAATAGCTAAGATTTGGAAACAGCCTAAGTGCCCATTAGCAGATGAGTGGATTAAAAAACGGGTACTTCTACACAATGGAATACTATGCTGCTGTAAAAAAAGAAGGAACTCTTACCATTAGCAACAGCATGGATAGACCTGGAGAGTATTATGCTAAACAAAATAAGCTAGTCGGAGAAAGATAAATATCACATGATCTCACTCATTTATGGAATATAATGAACAATATAAACTGATGAACAAATATAGATCCAGAGACAGAGAAGCATTGAATAAATCATCAAACCTCAGAGGGAAGGCGGGGATGAGGGGGGGGAGGAGGGAGGATAAGAGATCAACCGAAGGACTTGTATGCATGCATATAACCCATGGATACAGATAGTAGGGGGGTGAGGGCATGTGCTGGGGGGTGGGAGTAACCAGGGAGAGGTCAATGGGTGAAAAAGAAGACATATGTAGTACTTTAATCAATAAAGAATAAATTTTAAAAAATAAAAAAATGTCCAGTTTAAACAACAAAAAATTAAGTGTGGCTCATACAGAGAGGTTAATAAAAAAGGCAGGTAACAGGAACTGTCCCTGAGAAAGAACAAGCATTGGACCTACTAGAAAAAGACACAAAAGCAGTTATTATAAATATGATTTAAGGACTGAAGAAAACAAAATTTATAAAAAAATTAAAAAGACAACATGAAAAAATATCTTACCAAATAGAGAATATTGGTAGAGATAGATATTATAAAAAAAGAACCAAATAGAATTTCTGGAGTTGAAAAGTACAATACCTGAAATGACAAATTCGCTAAAGAGACTCAATAGCAGATTTTGAGCAGTCAGAAGAAAGAGTCAAGAAAGGTCAACTGACATTTATTCAGTCTGAGGAACAGAAAATAAAATTAATGACAAAGGAACAGAGCCTCAGGGCTCTGTGGGATACCATCAAGTATAATGGGTATCCCAAAAGGATAGAGAAATTAACAGCTAAAAACTTTACAAATTTGCCCTTCCGATGTGGCTCCGTTGGTTGAGCGTGGTATGGTGCATCAAGAAGTAACTGGTTCGGTTCCCAGTCAGGGCACATTCCCAGAAGGGGGCGTGCAGGAGGCAGCCCATTGATGTTTCTGTCTCTCACCCCCTTTCTCCCTAAATCAATTAAAACATTTTTTAAAAACTTTTCAAATTTGATGAAAAACACTAACCTGTACATTCAAGAATCTCAACAACATCCAAGAAGTATGAACTTTATAAAAGAAATATACAATTAGACACATTATATCAAACGGTCAAAAGAAAAAGGCAGAGACTTGAAAGCAGCAAGAGAAAATGACTCATCTCATACTAGTATAAGGGATACTAAAAATGACCTGGCTGAAATGAAAGGATACTAAATAGGAAGTTGAATCCACACAAAAAGTAAAGAGTGTTGGCAAAGCTGCCTATATAGATAAATACATAAGACAATAAAAATGTATTCCTGGCCGTAACCGGTTTGGCTCAGTAGATAGAGAGTCGGGCTGCGGACTGAATTCAATTCCGGTCAAGGGCATTTACCTTGGTTGCAGGCACATCCCCAGTAGGAGGTGTGCAGGAGGCAGCTGATCGATGTATCTCTCTCATCGATGTTTCTAACTCTCTATCTCTCTCCCTTCCTCTCTGTAAAAAATCAATAAAATATATTTTTTTTAAAAATGTATTCCTGTTTGTATTATTTTTCTGACTTAAAAGAAAACTACATAAAGCAATAATTACAAATCTGTTTTGTTAGGTTTATAAAATTAATTTGTAAGTACAAAAGAGGGGGAAGGAAATGAAGCTATTTTGAACAAAATTAGCATTATTCAAACAAGATTATTTCAAATTAAGATATTAATTGTATTCTCCAGGGAAACCACTAAGAAAATAGTTAAAAAATAAGTACATAAACAAAGTAAAAGAAATAATAAGGAAATTAAAATGGAACACTAGAAAATATCTATTTAGCACAAAAGAAACAGTATTAGAGGAAGAAAGACACAAAAAAGATATGATATAAAAATTAATGGCAGTCAGCCCTGGCCTGTGTGGCTCACTTGGTTGAAATGTCATCCCATTCACCAGAATGTGGTTGGTTCAAATCCTGATCAGGGCACATACCCGGGTTTTGGGTTCATTCCCCAGTTGAGGCATGTGCAGGAGGCAACCAATTGATGTTTCTCACATTGATTTCTCTCTCTCTTCCTATTTCTAAAATGATTTTTTAAAATTAACGGCAAACATACATCCTACTTTACCAGTAATTACTTTAAATATATAGATTAAACCTCCAATCTAAGTTCCTAGTATTTCTAGAGCTGTGAGAAAAAAATACAGCCACTACTTGAAAGGCTGCAAGGGACAGTGTTCTCAGGGGAGAGCCAGGTTTCCAGTGAAGGAAACAGACAAAGAGAAGCACAGAAAGATGGTTTCAAAAGTTGAGATGGGGTAGAAGAATAGGATAGAACTGGGCATGAGCAGAGCCATGTGGGGATTAGCGTATGAAAGATGAGGAAGGATCTGGAAGGTTAGGGCTTCTTGTGGTGTGCCATGTAATTGAGATAACAAGCATGGAATTGGTCCTGGTGGATGACTCATGGCTGTAAGTATACTGGTGGCAGGGTTGGGTGGGGGGAGGCTTGTCAGTGGCTCCCTCCTGAATCTGGTTTATTTGGTCTGGAAATGGACATATAAGAGTTATGAACACATGGATGACATTTGAGGCTACAGAGGATAGAAGAAATATAGAAGGAGAGAAGAGGACTGAGGACTGGTCCCTGGGGCAATCGAACATAGAAAGAAGAAAGAGAGAGGTCTGGCAAACAGGAAAAAGAAAACAACAGTTACTGAGACTGAACAGTAACCAGGAGTAATTGATGGCCCAGAGGCCAGGTGAGTAATATCATTCAAAAGAAATAAGTGGTCAACTGCATTTTAAAACTACTAAAAGGTCACATAAAATGAGGCCTTAGAATTTAGCACTGGCTTTGATAACTTGTCCCATTCTAGCAAAGCTGGCATTGACAGGGAGCCCAGGAGAGAGATTTGAATTACAGATGTAGATTTGGCAGTCACAGCAAGAGGCCGGAGACTGGATGAGATTTTCCAAGGAAAGTGAACAGAATAACAAAAAGATTGAGGGAAGTTTTGAGGTGGGGAGGTGGGAGGACCAACTCAGGGACACAGACCTTAATGCTACAGGCTGAGAAACATGACCTTACAAAGAGAACCGGGATGCAGCAGCCAAAGATATGGGAGAGACAGACTGTGACGACATAGAAGCCACTATGGCGTCTCTGATGGATGGATCCTTTGTAAGTTGTGCATATATTCTAGGAAATGCAGATAGCTTGAAATTAATTTTTTAAATAACATCTTCCTATCATTAAAGTTATTCTACATTAAAAAAAAAACATAATCGAAATACCAGATTCTCTGCTACTGGCCAGATAAAAGTAAAGACGAAAAAGGGAATGAGAGGTTTGTATGGAGCAAGACCCTCGCAGGGCTGTGATAACAGAGAAGGCCAGTTGGCTGACCTGAGAGGACTCCTACAGTGGACACTCAAATGAGGAGGCTGAAGGTTTACCAAGGGTGCTAGGGTTTAAAGGGCAGAAATATTTTAAATGTTAATTTTTTGGTTTGTGTTATTTTCAATTTCATTGAGATATAA
>NW_005871237.1:144998-158046 GCF_000147115.1 Myotis lucifugus | reverse complement strand
AGGGGGCAGTTGTGGTGACCCAGCCAGCATGGAGGGCAGTTAGGGGCAATCAGGCCAGCAGGCAGATGGCGGTTAGGGGTGATCAGGCTGGCAGGGGGGGAAGTTAGGGGTGATCAGGCAGGCAGGCAGGTGAGCAGTTAGTAGCCAGCGGTCCCAGATTGTGAGAGGGACATCCCCCAAGGGGTCCCAGATTGGAGAGGGTACAGGCTGAGCTGAGGGGACCCTCCTCCCCCATGCATGAATTTCGTGCTCTGGGTCTCTACTCTATGTATATAAAAGCCTAAGCGACCATTATGACTGGTCAACCGAATGACCAGTCGACCAGTTACTATGACATTCACTGACCACCAGGGGGCAGACGCTCAATGCAGCACCTGCCCCCTGGTGGTCAGTGCGCTCCCATAGCCAACCTCCCCTGATTGGCCCAGATCACCGGCCAGGCCGAGGGACCCCATCCATGCATGAATTCGTGCACTGAGCCTCTAGTCTACACTAATAAAAGAGAAAAATGGTAATTGGCGTACGACCGCTACCCTTCCCATTGGCTAATCAGCTTATCCTTATGCAAATTAACTGTCAGCCAAGATGGCGGCCGGCAGCCAGGCAGCTGGAAGCGAACATGAGGCTTGCTTGCTCCAGGGACTGCAGACTCCAACGTTCCCCGCCTGACTTGCCGGCCTCTGAGCTGGCAGTTTGAAACATTCTAACAAATATAGCCGGCTGGGATCTCAGAGCTGAAGTTATACATTGTTTCGATTATAGAATGGCAAACAAACCAGCAGCGGAAGCCTCAGAGCTAGAGCCAGAGCTAAAGCTGGCCCAGAAGAAAAAGAAAAAAGAAAAAAAGGAGCGGTTGGGAGCCTCAGTCAAAACCGCCAACCTGAAAGCAGCCCTCAGCCCCTCACCCAGACTGGCCAGGCACCCCAGTGGGGACCCCCACCCTGAAGGGTGTGTGACCAGCTGCAAACAGCCATCATCCCCTCATCCAGGCTGGCCAGGCACCCCAGTGGGGACCCCCACCCTGATCCAGGACACCCTTCAGGGCAAACCAGCCGGCCCCCAGGCCTCTATCCTATATAGTAAAAGGGTAATATGCCTCCCAGCACCGGGATCAGCAGAGCCGCAAGGCCTCCTGGCACCAGATCAGCATGACAGGGTGCAGCGCCCAAACCCCCTGATCACCCTGCGGCTCTGTGTGTGACAGGGTGTGGCGCCCCAACCCCCACCCCCCCACGGGCCCTGCTCTGTGTGTGACAGGGTAGAGCCATAACCTCCCCATCGGCCCTGCCCTGAGTGTGACAGTGGCGGCGCCCCAACCCCCTGATCGGCCCTGCTCTGTGGGTGATAGAGGGCGGCGCCCCAACCCCCTGATCCGCTCTGCTGTGTGTGTGACAGGGGGCGGTGCCCTAACTCCCCTATCGGCCCTACTCTGTGCGTGACAGGGGGGAGCTCCCCAACCCCCTGATTGGCCCTGCTCTGTGCATCACAGGGGGTGGCGCCGAAACCTCCCCATTGACCCTGCCTTGAGTGTGATAGGAGGTGGTGCCCCAACCCCCCAATCAGCCCTACCCTGAGCGTGACTGAGGGTGGCATCGCAACCTCCCAATCAGCCCTGCTCTGAGCCCGACCAGGGGCTGCACCTAGGGATTGGGCCTGCCCTCTGCCACCCAGGAGCAGGCCTAAGCCAGCAGGTCGTTATCTCCCGAGGGGTCCCAGACTGCGAGAGGGCACAGGCTGGGCTGAGGGACCCCCCCTTCCCCCCCCAAGTGCACAAGAATTCGTGCACTGAGCCTCTAGTTTACATATAAAAACCACTCATTATGAGTACACTTTTGAGTTTTGACAAACAGTACTGTTACAATAAGACAGGAATTTCACTCAGTTGGTGTGGCTCAGTGGTTGAGCGTCAACCTGTGAACCAGAAAAACACAGTTCAATTCCAGGTCAGGGCACATACCGGGTTGTGGGCTTGATCCCCCGTGTGGGGCATGCAGGAGGCAGCTGACCAATGATTTTCATCATTGATGTTTCCCTCTCCCTTCCTCTGTCCCAATGTCCAGCATACAAGAGGTGCTCTTTTAAAATTGAGTCTATTTATTGACTGCAGGAAGAACCTAAACTTATACAGAACCACCACAATGACAGAGAAGATTGTGGAGGCAGAAAGAGAAAAAGATAAGATACTTTAGAAAATAAGTTTTCTAAGTGATTCTTACAAAAACTCAACACCTTAATTCCCTAAAAACCACTGCTATAAAGAGGTAATAACCTTACCTCTTAACATTACCTAATAACATTACCCATTAACATTCACTGGGTCATTGAATAGTATAGTCAATGAGCTTTGAGATCAGTTAGACTGGGGTTGGGGTCAGCTCACTATTTTTAAAAAATATGTTTTTATTGATTTTTAGAGAGAGAAGAGGGGAGAGAGATAGAAACATTGAGGAGAGAGGAACATCATCAATTGGCTGCCTCCTGCATATCGAGGATTGAGCCTGCAACCTGGGCACGTGCTCTGACTGGTAATCGAACCAGCAACCTCTTGGTTCCTGGGTCAATGATGTTCAACTGCTGCCCAGCTCACTATTAGTAACTTAAAAAGTGCTTGATACTACAATGAGAGATAAAGCTGTCAAGGATACCTGGATAACCTAGCTGGTTCTTCCTCTCTTGTGGATAAATTACATAGAAATCAGCTTTAGCCTAGAAGGTTGTCTGGTGCACTAGGGTTCAGAATATGGGGAATTGTTTGAAAAAATTAAAGTTTTCATGTCCCCTATTAGAATATAAAATCTATGAAGCCACAGATTATTTTTTTCACTGTTATATTTGCAGAAACTAAATAATGACTGACATATAGTAGATGTTCAATAAATTATTTTGACTGAGTGAATAAGTGGATTAAAGGACATGGGTAGATTTTACTCTTGGGTCAGGGCAACTTCCCTGGAAAATGCTCGGATGGGCACTGTCAGTGTGTGCCTGCTTTCCTACAATTGTTCTTGCTTCCATGGCTAGCCTCGCCCTCTTCTGATTGATATTTTTCTTTAAATATCTTAATACATTCAGACTGATGACTATCTTACTTGCATAGTATTTATGCAATATAGTTAAGAAGAGTTTACAAATGTGTACCATGATCAGTTCTCTTTTAATTGAAAATTAACCTTCAAAGCACAAATTTAATTGTAAGTTTTTCAGAGGTATAATCATCAGGAAAATTACCCTTAAACTCATTTGTAAAATGTTCTACCTTTAATAGAATAAGCTGATTGTTTTCTGCTTGTACAGTATTTGTATATCCGTGGTTATGCCTTGCAACGTGCCCATAAGTTTCTAAGTGCAAATTCTTTCACATTTTTTTTAACGTGTACCAAATGGGCTAAATTTGTTGTGTCACTTTTAACCATAGTAAAAGACAGGATATTTTTCTTTTAGGCGTAGTAAAGTTTATTACAAAATTATGTTACAAAAAAAAACTGATTTAAAGAAACACCCCAATTCAGATTTTCCAAGAAAAAAATAAATATGTAGCTAGATAATTTGTTATTAATCTTTAACTTTAAATGCAGTGAGGCTGAGTTGGCCAATATCTCTTTAGAGCTAATTAAAGTTAGCAATAATGTGGGGTAGGAGAACTCATTCACTCTCAATCATAGATGGCTAATACATGGTTAATATGTGGCTGCTAGCAAGGCAATCACATAACAAAGTCACTGAAGGGGAATCCATGAAGCTTACATAACAGACTCATATTTATAATTCTATCTTTAACACTGTTTACGGAAGCATAAATAAAAGAAAAAAAGCAATGCTATTTAAATTGAAATTGCATGCCAATGACTTCTAAACATCAAGGTTGGAAAGTTCTCAAACAAGAAAGTTTCAGAGTCCTAACTCTAGCAACATTAACTGGGAAACAATTTTGTGATGTGTCGTGGGAGGGTGCACAATGTTGAAAATGCTAGTTTGTGCTAATCATAACCTTCCTTGTCCCTACTCCCCAGATTTCTCCACACACAGACATAGTAGGCTGCCGCTGAATACTCCACAGTATAATGGAAAGAGGGATCATTTGGCAAATGTTGAATATTTGCTGAATACTGCCAAGTTACTCTACCCAGACTGGAATTTAATAGGTATTTATTAATACCCTATAGGAGAAGCAATGTGTTAAGGTCTGTGGCATAGAAAAATGGCTCAGATTCAGATATTGCCCTCAAGTAGCTTGCAAACATTGTAAAGTTTGTAACAAAAGTACGTTACCCCCCCCAAAAAAATTGATTTAAAGAAATCCTAATTTAGATTTTCCAAGATAAAAATAAATAGGTAGCCAGATAATTTTTATTAATCTTTAACTTTAAATGTAGTGAGGCTGAGTTGGCCTTTACTAGAGTAAAGGTGGATGACATACATGCTCATTAAAACAACAACAAACGTGTAAAATTGGGTCAGTAAGTACAAGGTCCCTGATGACAAACTGTGTGAGTTCTCAGTAGAGAGATTATTTGGAGGGAGGTATGGTAGAATCAGAGAAGAGATCATAGAGGGATGGCAAAGAATGCAATTTGAAGTGAACTTGGAAAATTATAAAAAGGGACAACAAGCTTCTATGGTAGCTTCCCCTGGCATTTTCTCCCAGTCTGAACACAACAATCAGGAGCATCACTACTCTTTTTTTTGCCTCCCGTCCCCTTATCTGCTGTCCCAATAGCTTTTTAAGCCCCCAATCTAACAGCATTATTTTTGTATGATTTTTCACTCATCAAAATTATTTCAAGATTCATCTATACAGGTATATGTATCATTTTAAAATGGTTGAACAGTATTCTCTTTTATGAATACACCACCATTTGCTTATCCATTCACTTGATGAACATTTGGGTAGTTTCCAATTTTCAGCTATTATAAATGAAGCTGCTTTGAACATTCATGTCCAAGTCACTGTATGGGCATTTACTTTCATTACCCTTGGGGAAATATGTAGAAGTGGAATAGCTGGATCATGGGGTAGGTGCACAGTTAACTTGTTGAGAAGCTGCCAAACTGCTTTCCACAGTGGTTGTGCTATTTCACATTCCCATCAATGATGCATGCGTTTCAGTTTCTCCACATCTTCACCAAAACTTGGTATGGTCAGTCTTTTTTTTTTTTAATATATTTTTATTGATTTCAGAGAGGAGGGGAGGGGGAGAGAGATAGAAACATCAATGATGAGAGAGAATCATTGATTGGCTGCCTCCTGCACACCCCACACTGGGGATCAAGCCCGCCACCAGGCATATGCCCTGACCGGGAATAGAACCGGTGACCTCTTGGTTCCTGGGTTGACGCTCAACTGATGAGCCACACCCCGATGGGCTGGTCAGTCTTTTTAATTCATGGTGCATAGGGTTGTTTCATTTTGGTTGTAATGTGCATTTTCTAATTGGATAGAGATGTTGTATATCTTGTCATGTGTGTATTTGCTACATGAACATCTTCTTTGAAGTATTTGTTGAAATATTTTCCCCATTTTATTATCATATTATCAATCATATTTTTTTGAGTTTTGAGAGTTCATTCTATATTTAGAATATAAGTCCTTTATCAGATATATGCTTTGCAAACATTTTATCTTAGTTGGTAGTATATTTTTCATTTCTTTCAGTAATATTTTGTGGCTTTCAGTATGCATGACTTCTCCATCTTTTGTCAGACTTACCCCTAAATAATGTGTTAGTGGCTGCCATATTGGAGAGCACAGATATGGGACTTTTCTTTCACTGCAGAAAGTTCTATTGGACAGCGCTGCTCGGGAGTTTGCCTCGGTTTAATGCACTCTCCTGTGTATGTATTCTACACATACACACCCACCACTGAAAAATACTCATGGCAATTTCATAGCATTATTTAACATGGCTTTGTAAAATATATTATGTGAAATGAGATGCGTATTTTTTTTTTCAGAAAAAAAAAATCAAACCTAGAACATAGTCTAGTGTCAGTGTCCCTGTTTGAGGTCATTCAGCGATTTTTTTAAATGTATGCATCTCCTTGCAGAAGCAGAAAATCAAGTTGACTTAAGTTTCAAGGGATTATTTGATAATCAAAGTAAAAAGGATGATCCCTGCTTATGTTTTTAAAGCAGCAAACACAAAATTATCAGACTGCAACGTAGGATAGGCATAATGAGAAAAAGAAGTATTGATTTAGAATAAAAATTTAGATATTGAGAACATCCATTTAATTTTCAACTCAATGCTTTAAGGAAGAATTATTTATGGAGATTACATATCTTTTTGACATTATGTAAAGTTTTGTAACTTCCTACTAATTCATTCTTTTCCTTATATAACTCCAATAGCTACCTACGTACCGTTCCTCTGAACTACCCCTTTCTCCTGTGTGAGAAGAAAGATCTGCCCTTGGATTGTCCATCCTGAGAAACCCCTTCTTAGGAAACATCACCTGGACTTTCCTCAGCACCCGCCCCTCTGTTTACATTTACTGCCCTGAGTTGAATTTTAACAGGTTGCAGTTAAGAAGCAACAAAATCACTCACCCAGACTTTCCATAAAACAAAAAGCTACTTATTTTGTGAAACTATTCAGCATTAATCATTTTAAAGAGATAAATGTATAAGCTGCAATAACTGACCAGCTTTGTGGTGCTTTTGCCCTTTCAACTAAATAGAGTAGATTGAAATTGTGAAAACGTTTTTTTCTAATAAACATTTCTATTAAAACTTTTTTTTTCTATTTTTCACACGGATGGTATAATGGCACAGTCCTTTTTCACACAAATGAACTGATAAGTGAATGAATGAATGAATGAATGAATGAGTCAACAAAGGGACAAAACAAGCACCCACTTAACCCAATGCGTCATTCTCCTCCACGCCATTCCCAGACTCTGCTTGCATGTCCACCCGGAAGAGACTGCACTGCCTCCTGAGAAGCCAGCTCACTTGTGTTCACTAACTGCTATGGATAGCTCTTGTGTGGACCGGAAATCATTTCCCTTATGCTTTCCAACTACAGGGCTCTACTAGTAGTGTAGTTCTTTAGGTTTACGAACTATAACTCCAATCCCACCTCCCCAATATCCTTCAAATAAATGAAAATATAGTATGAAACACTTCATCTACCCGCTTTTTCTTACACACAAGCAGCACACTCTCACAATACACCCATGCCACTACCACATCATATATTCTTGTTAAACTTTCCCATTATTTTCATCCTTTCTTTAAATGAAAGACTCTAGCTCTTTCACTGTCCTCTGGATTCAGGTTTATTGTGAGTCTTCATAGTGCACAGAGCTAACCAATTCTGGACATGGTTGAGTCAGAGCAGGTTCAGGCAGGATTATCTTCCCCTTCTCTCTCAACTCGACTTTATGCTATACTAGCTCTTGTTTGAGATCACTCCCTTTTGGCCCCCACATCATGGTTCTGACAGATACTAGGGTTCTGACCCATAGTCCCTGAGGTAGCATGCCGCTCTATTCAGTTCTCATCCAAAGCACAAAGCAGACTTATACTAGTAGACTCAACCAGAGCCCTGTCAACTAAAACTCTCCAGTCTTTTGTCTTTTTGTAACTCTACTTTTTATTTTCTACATGACTCAAGAGACTAATACATTTTTAAAAACCATTAGTCTAAAAGCTGGTAATTTTGTAACAGTGGTTTGTAAAGCCACCATTTGTTCTCTACATAATTTAAGAGATAAACAAATTAAAAATGATTAGTTTGGCCCTAACTGGTTTGGCTCAGTGGATGGAGCGTCGGCCTGCGGACTGAAGGGTCCCAGGTTTGATTCCAGTCAAGGGCATGTACCTTGGTTGCGGGCACATCCTCAGTAGGGGGTGTGCAGGAGGCAGCTGATCGATGTTTCTCTCTCATCGATGTTTCTAACTCTCTATCCCTCTCCCTTCCTCTCTGTAAAAAAATCAATAAAATATATTTTAAAAAAAAGATTAGTTTGTTTTTCGACACACAACATATAAAGATGTAATTTTGTGACATCAACTGCAAAGGGTAGGAATGGAGCTGTTAAAGGAGCAGAATTTGTACATATTATTGAAGTTAAGATGGTATAAAAATTAATAAACAAATAAAATTTATATAGGTCCCAAGATGATGCCTTATTGAATTATAGAATTTTATGGGCACTTAAGAAAACTGAGATCCAGAAAGGGGAAGTGACCTGCTAGTTGCCACACAGCTAGATATTGACAGATCCGGGGCTTGGAGGGCACAGAGCCCCTGGCTCCTGGTACTGTGTTCTCTCCACATACACTGTCCAGCTGTATTTTGAGCTCATGGGAGGCCCTATTATACTTTTTTCAAGCAAACTTTAACGTTAACAGAGTCATTTGGGTATACTTTGTCACAACAATAATTAAAACTTCTCAATCTTAAAAATATACACAAAACTACCTCATTTGAATCACATTTTGTGGTTTACAATGCACTTGTTATCCATCATCATTAACTATCTTGGGTTCCCTCCCAGATCATTTTAACTGCAGATTTTATAAGAAATTTTTTCCATATATTCACCCAAGTCATTATTAAAACTATTGCACTGGAAAGAATCAAAGATGGAGGTCTTCAACAAAATTCTAGAAACCTTCAGAGATGCACCAATCCATTAGTAATAATGATTTGGATTTGGTCAACCAACCAATTAGATTTCCTTCCAACCACCCTCACCTCACACACCTGCCTCACTCATCATGCCACTTCCATTATTCCAAAAAGAATCTCAAGAATTTGCCAAGCAACCTGCTGAAATCCAGTGGCATTGCTCACACTATTATAACTGCCTTGTGGAGAAAAGGAGAAGAGGTTTTCTGACGTTGTCGTCAATTACAGTAGTTAAAGGACTTTCTCTAAAGTCTTGCTACTCAAAGTTGTGGTCCTAAGACCAGTGTTATCAGCCTCACTTCCAAGATTGCACAAAATGTATTCATGTATTTTGTTTCTTATCACTAAGTGCTTCTGAATTGTAGATGCCCTGTAACTTCATTCGGTCATCTTTGCCCAGGAATCATTTGGAGACAGAAGTTAATTCAAGTGGCAAAAAACATTTCAGTTATATCTCAATATAACTTTGTAAATATTCCTTTTGTCACAAAATACCAAATTGGGCACATTTTCTTTTAATTTTTTTAAAAATCAAACCTAACAGTAAAATAAAACCAATTATGAGTTTCAGGTATGTGAGTACTTTAAAAAAAATAAAAATACAATTAAGAATTCTAAGCCAAACAGTAGAGACTAAAATAGGCTGGAGAGAAACAAGTACTGAAATGTGGAAACTAAAGGTTCAAATTTGCATAACCATTAACTTTACCTATTTCTGGTCTTAGCTAGTCTTTTGAAATACCTATTTTGTTTGATGTGGGCTCCAAAATATGTTTGGCCAACAAGTGTGATAAATGTTTACCCTAATACCACACCAACACTACCCCATGCAAGCTTCAATAACCTTCAATGACCTAATTCATTCAAAAGTATGCTTCTTGTTTTTTTTTTTTTTGTTTTTTTTTTTTTTTTAACATTCCAAAGTTTCTTTATTCTTCATAGTTTTCTAATGAACAAATAATTAGTTTTCCTGAGTAAGATTATAAAAAAGTTAACCCTTCTACCAAAAGTGTAAAGACAAATAAAATGCCGACTCACAATACAAATTGTTTACATAGCATTACAAGTGCAGAGATACTGACTGCTGCTCTTCACAATGATTGCCCCACCCCTTAAAAAGACTGCAGCAAAGGATTCAATTGTCCAAAATACTCTGAAGTACAGTAATTAAATTCTTCAGTCCATAAACATATCCCTCATCTATTGTGTTGCTAGGGAAAACATGAGCAAAATCTATCATTCGCACTTCTACTTCCGCAATCTCTTGGCAACCAGTGGGAAGATGGTAGAAAACTTTTTCCAGTTGGGAAAGTACATTTCCATTTAAATGTTCCTGTGACAAGCTTTTCCACCCATTGTCTTGCTCTATATTTTCAACTTTCAATGAAGTCTGACTGTGATGCTTTCTTGAATACATTTTTCTGTGACGAGCATAAAAGTATGCTTCTTGTTGAGAGTGCTTTAATGAGTCCATCACCATTTGCACTTCCTCGTATCTAAGTACTAATGTGAGCTTTGTGCTATGCATTAAACATGATTCCAAAATAGGACACAGAGATTTTTTCCCCCCAAAATTCAATCT
The DNA here is from genome assembly GCF_000147115.1 of Myotis lucifugus. NCBI lineage: Eukaryota > Metazoa > Chordata > Mammalia > Chiroptera > Vespertilionidae > Myotis > Myotis lucifugus. The sequence continues at coordinate 147,828 of NW_005871237.1, read as the reverse complement.
GTCTCGTGTTTCAGTTTGTGTGGACATCTCTGAGATTATTGATCTGGTTTTCTCTGTACCCTATGCCCTTGTTGAGTTTGCACTTACAGACTGTTTGTTGTGCCCTGCATGGCTCTGATTTTGAAATTCCAATTTGGAAAGCTTTATTTACTCAGATTCCATAATGCTAATTGGGTGGTCGTTAGAAGCAGGATTTGTTCCTTCTCGTGTGAAGGTTGTGGAAAAGAAAACATCAAAATTGTTCTCTTCTCAAGAGGTTCTCTATTATTAAAAAACGAGAAAAAACAACAAACAACAACAACAACAACAACAACACACACACACACACACACACACACACACACACACGAACAAACTTGTCTCCTAGGTTTTTGTTTTGTTTTGCTTTTCTCATCTGTGACACTCCCCTTCACATCCCATGCTAATGCATAAGGAATTTTATGCAGTCAATAATACAAATCATTCAGCTTAAAGAAGTTGATTGAGGAATCTTCTATCATCAAAATTTCTAGTCAAGCTGGCAGTGTAATGTGGGGTATGCTGTGACAGTGGCCAAAGCTCATCCAGACCTCTGGACACAAATGTCATAAGCACAAACTACTCTGTCTACCCACCTGGTGGTAAGAAAGGATGAGGAGCCCTGTCCAATGTGGCTCAGTTGGTTGAGTGTTGTCTTGTGTAGTGAAAGGTCATCAGTTCGATTCCTGATCAGGACACATGCCCAGGCTGGGGTTCCATCCCAGTCAGGGCATATTTGGGAGGCAACAATAGATGTTTCTCACTCATCTATTGCTATATAATAAATAATTTCAAAACTTAAAACATTACTTTATTGTTCATCATGGCTTAAACAATGGTTAATTGTTCATCATGATTCTATGTGCTGGCAATCTGGAGGTCCTTCTGCTGGTCTTTTCTGGGATCACTCTTGTGGCTGCAGCCGTCTGACAGCCTCCGTCTGACAGGCTGACAGGACCTAGCAGCCGTGGGCAAACTACGGCCCGCGGCCGGATCCGGCCCGTTTGAAATGAATAAAACTAAAAAAAAAAAAAAAAAGACCGTACCCTTTTATGTAATGATGTTTACTTTGAATTTATATTAGTTCACACAAACACTCCATCCATACTTTTGTTCCGGCCCTCCGGTCCAGTTTAAGAACCCATTGTGGCCCTCGAGTCAAAAAGTTTGTCCACCCCTGGAGAGTCCAGACGGATTCACTCCCAGATCTAGCAAATGTACTGGCTGCTCACTGGGACACCATGGTTCTCCTTCATGGTGTTTTGTTTTTTTAAAAAAATATATTTTATTGATTTTTTACAGAGAGGAAGGGAGAGGGATAGAGAGTTAGAAACATCGATGAGAGAGAAACATCTATCAGCTGCCTCCTGCACACCCTCCACTGGGATGTGCCCGCAACCAAGGTACATGCCCTTGACCAGAATCGAACTTGGGACCCTTCAGTCCGCAGGCCGACGCTCTATCCGCTGAGCCAACCCGGTTAGGACTCCTTCATGGTTTTTTATCCCCTAGTAGATTATCCTGGTGCTCATGAGTTACAAGAAGGCAAGCCTCAAAGCAAAAGAACATATCAAGTCTCTGAGCTCACAATCCTGTCCACACATTTACTCATGCTCCAGTGGACAGAGCAAGTCATATAGCCAAGCTCAGAGGCCATGTTTGAGAGGACTTAGACCACTCCCTTGATGGCAGAAGTGGCTAAGAATTTGTTGCCTTTTTAATCCACCATTCTGGCTATTAATTCAGTTTCATTTTTGATTCTGTATGTTTGTGCTTTCTTCCCTTTCTTCTTAATTAGGATCCATTGTGGTTTATATGTTTTACTAGAGGCCCGGTGCACAAAAATTTGTGCACTTGGGGGGGAGGGGGGGTTCCTTAGCCCGGCCTGTGCCCTCTCACAGTCTGGGACTCCTCGGGAGATAACGACCTGCTGACTTAGGCCTGCTCCCGGGTGGCAGAGGGCAGGCCCAATCCCTAGGTGCAGCCCCTGGTTGGGCTCAGAGCAGGGCCGATTGGGGAGTTGGGGCGCCGCCCCCTGTCATGCACAGAGCAGGGCGGATTGGGAGGTTGCGATGCCACCCTCAGTCACACTCAGGGTAGGGCCAATTGGGGAGTTGGGGCAGCGCCCCCTGTCACACTCAAGGCAGGGTCGATGGGGAGGTTGCGGCGCCACCCCCTGTCATACACAGAGCAGGGCCCATCAGGGGGGTTGGGGCTCCATACCGTCATGCACAGAGCAGGGTCGATCAGGGTGTTGGGGAGCTCCCCCCTGTCATGCACAGAGCAGGGCCCATCAGGGGGTTGGGGAGCTCCCCCCTGTCACGCACAAAGCAGGGCCAATCAGGGGGGTTGGGGAGCTCCCCCCTGTCACGCACAGAGCAGGGCCCATCAGGGGGTTGGGGAGCTCCCCCTGTCATGCACAGAGTAGGGCCAATAGGGGAGTTGGGCACTGCCCCCTGTCACACACAGAGCAGGGCGGATCAGAGGGTTGGGGCACCGCCCTCTATCACCCACAGAGCAGGGCTGATCAGGGGGTTGGGGCGCCGCCACTTTCACACTCAGGGCAGGGCCGATGGGGAGGTTATGGCTCTACCCCCTCACACACAGAGCAGGGCCCGTGGGGGGGGGGGGTTAGGGCGCCACCCCCTGTCACACACAGAGCCGCAGGGTGACCAGGGGTTTGGAGAGCTCCCCCCTATCAGGCACAGAGCAGGGCTGATCAGGGGGTTGGGGCACCTTCCCTGTCACAAACAGAGCAGGGCGGATAGGAAGGTTGTGGCCCCGCCCCCTGTCACACACAGAGCCACAGGGC
>NW_005871237.1:75293-144898 GCF_000147115.1 Myotis lucifugus | reverse complement strand
GGGGGTTGGGGAGCTCCCACCTTTCATGCCCAGAGTAGGCCCCATCAGAGGTTGGGGACTCCCCCCCTTTACAGCACAAGAGCAAGGCCCATAAGGGGAGGATTGGTGAAGCTCCCCCCTTGTCCACGCACAGAAGCAGGGGCCCATCAGGAGGGTGGGAGAACTCCCCCCTAGTCACGCACAGAGCAGAGCGATTCAGGGGGTTTGGGCGGCCCCACTCTTCACATCCACGGCAGAACGATGGTGGAGGTTATGGGCTCTACCCCCTCACACAAAAGACGCAGGGCCCGTGGGGGAGGGGGAGTTGGGGTGCCGCACCCTGTCACACACAGAGCACACAGGGCGACCAGGGGGTTGGGGAGCTCCCCCCCTGTCACTCACAGAGTAGGGCCGATAGGGGAGTTGGGGCACCGCCCCCTGTCACGCACAGAGCAGGGCGGATCAGGAGGTTGGGGCGCCGCCACTTTCACACTCAGGGCAGGGCCAATGGGGGGTTGGTGAGCTCCCCCCTGTCACGCACAGAGCAGGGCCATCAGGGGTTGGGGAACTCCCCCCTGTCACGCACAGAGCAGGCGGATCAGGGGGTTGGGGCGCCGCAACTCTCACACTCAGGGCAGGACCGATGGGGAGGTTATGGCTCTACCCCCTCACACACAGAGCAGGGCCCGTGGGGGGGGGGAGTTGGGGTGCCGCACCCTGTCACACACAGAGCCACAGGGTGACCAGGGGGTTGGGGAGCTCCCCCCTATCAGGCACAGAGCAGGGCTGATCAGGGGGTTGGGGAGCCTTCCCCTGTCACGAACAGAGCAGGGGGGATATGGAGGTTGTGGTCCCGCCCCCTGTCACACACAGAGCCACAGGGCAATCAGGGGGTTTGGGCGCTGCCCCCGTCATGCTGATCCAGGGGCCAGGAGGCCTCGCGGCTCCGCTGATCCTGGTGCTGGGAGGCATATTACCCTTTTACTATATAGGATAGAGGCCTGGTGCATGGGTAGGGGCTGGCTGGTTTGCCCTGAAGGGTGTCCTAGATTGGGGTGGGGGTCCCCACTGGGGTGCCTGGCCAGTCTGGGTGAGGGGTTGAGGGCTGTTTTCAGGCTGGTGGGTGACTGAAGCTCCCAACCGCTCCTTTTTTTTCTTTTTTTTTAAATTCTGGGCCAAGGCCTCTGCTGCTGAAAGCAGGTATCTGGTTTGTTTTGGTTCTATAATCGAAACACTGTATCATCTCCAGCTCTGAGATCCCGGCCGGCTGAAAGCTGGTTTCTGGGGTTTTGTTTAGCTTCTATATTTGTTACAATATTTCAAACTGCCAGCTCAGAGGCCGGTAAGGCAGGCGGAGAACGTTGGAGTCCTCCTTCACTGAAGCAAGCAAGCCTCATGTTCGCTTCCACTGCCTGGCTGCCGGCCGCCATCTTGGCTGGCAGTTAATTTGCATATAGCCCTGATTAGCCAATGGGAAGGGTAGCGGTCATACGTTAATTACCCTGTTTCTCTTTTATTAGATAGGATTGTTTCAGGAATTTTCTCTCCAGAGAACTTTAGTAAATTTCTTAGGTCTTGAGTAATTTATTAGGTCTAAAATTTTTCTCTATGTGTGTCTAAAATATATATGTATTTTATTTATTACATAGAATACATATTTATATATTTTATAACAGTGCATATTACTATATATTAACATAAAATTATAGACAGTTCATACATAATATATGTATAGTCTATCCCCTAAGAGCACTGCTTTAGCTTAATCCTATTGATTCTATTTTCATTCTCATTATTTTTTGAATAGTCTGCAGTTACAATTCTGATTTCTATTTTGAATAGGATTATTTAAAAGAGAAACAATCTTCAGCCTTTTCCAGGTAGCTCAATTGGTTAAAGCATTGTACAGATATGGCCAAGGTTGCAGGTTTGATCTCTGGTCAGGGCACATATGTACAAAAAGCAACAAATAAATGTGCCTCTCTCTCAAATCAATAAATAAAAAATTAAAAAAGAGAGAAATAATTTTTATATATTCATTATAAAATTTTTTTTTTAATAACCAGAGACTAACCTTAGTACTACATTGACATTGTAACAATTATTGAATTATTATTAATTGTGACCTAATTTATGATCCATTTTTTATAAATTAAGAACATCTGAACAAAAAAAGGATTATTCTATATTTTCAGGTTATAGCCTTTGACATGGGTGTATATGTAATTGATAAGGGAAAAGATGAAAAAGCAGATGATGTATGTATTAAAAATTTTTAAGGGAATTTTTATACATACTAGTATAACATTGTCATAAATTAATCCACAAAGATTACATCAGTAATTTCTAAATTTAAATACAGACCAAAGTATAAATTCTGATTTTAATTAACAAGTAATAATAAAAATGAAATACACACGAGTTCCTCCCTTATCAATTCCATTCAAAATAAAAGTCAAAATTAAAACTGAAGAATATTTAGGAAATAATGAGAATGAAGATAGAATGAGTGGGATCAGGTTAAAGCAGTTCTCAGAAGATATACATATACCCATGTTCATATAAATATATATAGCTTTTGTTTTATTAATTTTTATATGGATTCTTTATATTTTTGTCTCTTTGGTTTATATATATATTCATTCCAGTATTTCCTGCAGATTTTGCCTTAGTAATTTTGATAATCATTTCATAAACATTCTTAAGATCTAATCTTCATGTAGATTGTACCCTTTATCATTATAAATTCCTTTCTTTCTTTTTTATTCACTGCTGTTTGCCTGGTACTCCAAACTTTCTGACATTGTATAGTATCCTTTTTTCAGGGGTGGCAATTTCCTGATATGTGTTTGCACTGATATTCTTTATCTATGAAGCTCAAAATTTTAATTCCCCCCCCCCCCAAAAAAAAATTTCAAGTCCAAAAATTATAATTTTTTCTCATTCCAGAAACATTTTCTTGTGTTATATATTTGAATATTTTATTTCCCATTTATGATGTTCTCTACTTTGCTTTATGTATCATTGTTGGTTCTTCTTTATTTGACTTGCACATTTATTATTTTTTCTTCTGCTTCTTTAATCTTAGGGTCTTTTGTATTTTCATACACTGAACTCTTCTTCCACATCGATCACTGTATTAGTAGCTGTATATTTTGTTTTATTGTTTCTAATTTGTGTTGGTTATATAATAATGTTCATGATCCTTAATGTCTTTCCTTAGGTCTGCACTGCTCTTTTTGTCTCATTGTGTTGTTTTGTGTTGTAGGGAAGTAAAAATTTTCCTCAATCCTCCCTGGATGTCTGAAAATTAACTGTGAGATTAAAAGATAAAAAACATACAAAGTTACTTAATATAAATTTTGCATGATACAGGTGCCTTCATAAGGAAATGAAGACTAAAAGAAACAGACCTGAGGGTTTTTTAAAAAATATATCTTTATTGATTTCAGAGAGGAAGGGAGAGGGAAAGAAAGATAGAAACATCAATGATGAGAGAGAATCATCAATTGGCTGCCTCCTGCACATCCCCCAATGGGGATCGAGCCCGCAACCCAGGCATGTGCCCTTGACCGGAATCGAACCTGGGACCCTTCAGTCCACAGGCTGACGCTATATCCACTGAGCCAAACCAGCTAGGGCCTGAGTATTTTTTAATATGTTTTTATTGATTTCGGAGAGAGGGAGCCAGAGGGAGAATTAGAAACATTAATGATAAGAAAGAATCATCGATCAGCCCTCTCCTGCACACCCCCTATTGGGGATCGAGCCCGCAACTCAGGCATGTGCCCTGGCCGGGAATAGACCCATGGCCTCCTAATTCATGGGTCTGATGCTCAACCACTGAGCAAAATCAGCTGGGCCAGACCAGACTATTTTTGTGCTAGGTTTGATGAAGAGTAGATAGATGTGGCAGACTATGATAGGTCGAAGAGTATGAGGTAATTATGGTAAACTGGGGGAAATTTAGCAAGGTCTGTTTGTTTGGGTTTTTCTAGGTGTCCCTTTGTCTACAGAGATAAGGATGCTTCTCCAAGTATAGGGAGGGCACCTCTCACATGAGAGTTTTAATGCCTGTTTCAAAGGAAAAGGGTAGAAGGAAGATGAAAATTACCTTCTTCTGTTGTTTTCTCAAACTCCTTCTTTTCAAAATATTTAGTATGCTAAGGTGGCATATTTTGGGGTAGTGTGTCTTGAACCACATTAGTATTTACTATTTGAATGCTTATTTTATTGGATTTGGCTCTCATTCATTTATTCCAAAACATGAAGCTCTTGTAGGAAACTTTTTTTTGTTTGTTTCCTGGTACATGTTTTCCACCAGACTGGATTCTTCACCAAGCTTTTCTTAATATGTGTTGTTTTTTTTTAATTGCTTTTGTATATTCACATTTTTTGTGAGATGGCTCAGCAGTGGTTGTAATAGAGAAAACCTTGGTGAAAATTGAGACAACATAGAAAGACTTGAAACTCTTCGTTTTTTCTCTTAGTCCAAGCCTATACTAGATGATACTCCTGTATACCACAGTACCCTGTGCTTACTGGCCGGGAATAGACCCATGGCCAATTACAATATTTTATTGTAATTGTTTATTTGTCTGTATTTCCCATTAGATCATTGCTGTTCAGAGAACAGTCCCGATCAATCTGCATCAGAGTCACCCCAGGGGCTTATTGAAAATAAAGATGCTTGGGTTGCTGTCCTATCTATCTACTGAATCTAAATTAGTGAAGGTGAAGCTTAGAAATCTATATTTTAAACTCAAGTCCTGGTAAGTCCTTCGCATAAACTCTGAACTCCTTGGAGGTATCCTGCTCATCATGGCTTTAACATAGTGCCAAACAATAGAGTAGGGGCTCAAGATATCAGTATTGGATAAATAAATAATTGAATAATGAAATTCTGTATTACATGTACCTTACTGTATATGTGTTAGCCAAAGAAGGTGATGTCAATAGTTAAATTCCGGTTTTCTTTTTTTCACCAATGCCTAGTCTAGTGAAACAGGGTAATGTTTTATGAAGTCATCCATGGGTTTTATCTTCTGCTTTTTCCATTATCAGGATCCAAAAAAGTTATTCCAATGAAACATAAGAAAATGTCTCATGCATTGAAAAGTCTGTACTGAAATAACTTGGCTTGGAATATCATTTAATGATTGATAACTATTTGGCTCCAGAATTAGCATCACCAGCAATCCACTGTTGATAAACTCTGACAGATTTAGATTTGTCAAATACCTTTCCCCTTAGTTGGAACCAAAAGGAGGTGATTGCAATAACCATACTGTTGTGAAATACACTGGCACCGGAAGCTGAAAGACCTGTTTCAGTCTCATTTCTGTCTCTTGCTATCTGAAACTCAGCACCTTTCCAGGAGTTGTTATGATGATTCAATGAGATTATATGTAAATAATTAAGCACAAACTTGTAATGATTATTATTTTAAATTCAAATAATTTGAGAATAAAATATAATAAATAATTACGTCTGGGAGGCACTGTAGTTGAATAATTTGGGCTATAGGCAAAGATGATTTCAGTACAAAATACTAGATTAAATATGTAGAAAAGTATTTTAAAATTTTGTAAGTATGACCTATATATAATGAACACTTGGAAACATGGGTAAGGGTATAATCTATCAATCAAAATGCTTTTAGTTAAAAGGATTCTGGGAATTACCAGGAGGCTTGTTCCAAGTATCTGAGCAGTGACCATGGAAGAAAAGAGGCTATTGCTTAACTTGGCAGAAGATCTTGTTCTCTTCAACAAGAACAATAAGAACATCAATCAAAAAAAAATTGACAGGATGTGCTGAAAGTTAGGACACAGAAGACTACAGAAGTCCCATTAGCCTGAGTACCCTGATAATCAAGATCTCATCAAAGACTCAAGAGAGACTTTAGAGACAAGCTCCACATCAGTATAAAGATAAAACTCTGCTGTCCTTTATTTCAGTTTGGCTGGGATTCAGCTCCTGGCTAATGTTACCATCTACAGTAAACATAAGAATCAATTATAAAATTTGGGAATAAGTTTGATGAATTGTGTGATGGAATTAGTCTGTGGTCAAATTGATCTTTTTGAAATTTAGCCTTCTAAACACCACATTTTCAAACTTTCTATTGGATATGCTTTGACCAATCTTACCTTTCCATCAGGTTTTAATGCCAAAGCAATCATATAGCCCTCGCTTATATAGATAATCATTTTTCTTTCATTCTCTTAAGGAAAAGTATTTTTAGCTTTCAATTGAATTTAATCAGAGGCTAGATCCAGAGAAACTATTTTTCTTCAACCATGTAAAATTTGATTTCTTCAGAGAATACCAGACGGCAAATTATCATTCACGATTTCAAGTCTGGTAGGTCCTATAACGCGGTTCTGACTTTTCACCTTCCATTGACATTCATTTTAGAAAGTGCATCAATCCTGTGTGGAATATCCCACACATGAGAGAGAACTTATTTCTTTCCCCATGCTCTCCCCACCCCACCTTATCCCATGGTTTACCTGCAAAAATGACTTACAAAACAAGCACTGCAACAAATAAATATATCTTTTCAACAAAACATATTTCTTTCTCAAACACACAGATTTTACCCAGGCCCAAAATTCAACTTGATTTTAAAAGTACATTGTGTCTTAATATTTGAGCCAAAGAGTACCCACCAAAGTCCAAAGTTTCTTAGCATCTCTGAATCCACACCTCTTCTAGGTCCAAGTTTATTCTAAAATGTTTTGACTTAGAAGAAGAATTTATAATTCACAGTGTCTGTAACATAATTATTTATAACACACTGAAACATTATTATGATTTTATAATAACTACAATGTTACTTATTGAGTACAAGCACCATATATTCTTTACACACACAATCTCCTTTTTTATTGTGTCTGCTTATCTTCTCCTACCTTAGCACTAAGCAGAGTCCAATGCTTGTTAAATAAATAAATGCATGCATGTGCACATGGATTAAGACATATAAACTAAATTTTAGATTGTTTATATTTCTGAAGGTACAACTAAGTAGGTTCTTTTTCTTTGGAAATTAAGTTTGCTTTTATCAAGCAGAACTCTTCTATACCTTTTACATGCTTTATCTTGGTTCATTCTCAGAAGAACCTTATTAGGTATTCCCATTATCATGACCCCTCTTGTAAGAATGAGAAAATAGAGACAAAATGTGGTTGATGGGTTAAGCAGTTTTCCCGTGGTCATAACGCTCATGTGTAGTGAAACTAGGGTTATGGACCCATGTGGCCTGACACCAGAGACTACTGTTTAACAACAGCACCCACCCTGCCTCCCAGAGGTGACATGGGGGGGATTTACACAAACAGCTTTCTTATGCCAACACGTATCATCCCCAGGCCCATTGAGAAAGACAGGAAAGACACCCTCGCCCAGCCTCTCTCCTTCAGCCAAGTTGGCCATGCTGCCAGTAGAGAAGAGGAGGAGTGTGTCTAAGCATTCCCTGAGTCTCTGAGAAAACTGGATCCTGGCCCATCTGTTCAGAAAACCAGTAACCAACGTCAGGATGGCCAAATAGTCCAGGTCACTATGTTCAGAAAACCAGCCAACAGTAGTTGGAGAATCTGGTAATAGTTACGTGTGTTTTCATTTTATAGAATTGGAATCCCGGAGAGAAAACAAGCCCGATTTTAAAAGCATTGATTGAGTATAATCCTGATTCTTTTTATGATTGGTCAGGCATTCAGAGACTAGGCTGACCAGGCATAAGTACTTACCAACCTTTCATAAACATGTATAAGGTCATCCAAACCTTGACATTTTAAGTACAGCACTTGAGAATAAATTTAAACTACTGTATTATAATCAGTTGAATAAGTCGGATTCATATTTAAGGTCTATAGGCATCAGGAGAGAAAGCTTCAGTATAAAGAGATGACTTCAAGGAGAACCCAAGTTCCTAAAGGATTTTTTTCTCTTGAGTCCCCTTAGCAATATATTTCTTTTATGTGGCAAATTATTCAAAACAGAAACCCCTCAGAAAGAGAGAAATACAAAGAATCAACTTTATATATGAGTTCTAAGTTACTTCGTCATTTATTAATCAAGAATCATTAATTTATACTTTGACCTAATAATTCCACTTTTAGGACATTTCAGGAATATCACTTAAATAAATGATCAGAGTTATAAAGACTTGCATTGGTGTTAGTCTCTATTTGTGTTACCAGCGTCTTGGGTCCTTGGGAACTCCTGAGATGGAAATCAAGAGTTCACCACAAAAAATAATGCTCAGGCAAGAGGTTTACTATAGCTCGGGTACTAGGGAGACAGAATTCAAAGGGCAAAAGAAAACGCTGCTCTCTGAACAAAGGCCAGGGGGAAGCTTTAAAGAAGTTGAGGCAGGAACTCTTCTGCACTTCCTTGCACACTCAGTACAACTACATGCTTGTCCGTGTGCCCTATGTCTCATTAGCATGTTCATTCTCCACCCCGGGGGGTGTTTTTTACCATTATAATGAGGGTAAGGTAACACAGGGGTGTTCTGGGGCTGAAGTGTGCATGTGTTAGAGTCAAGAAAGTTTCAGTGGAAATTCTAGTCTTATCAGGAGAAGCTCAGCCTCTCATTTGTAATAGAAAAAAATTTAATAATATGGAAATAGAGAAATTTAATAAAGTAGAAAATTTTAGTAAAATATAGTCTTTTGTACAATAAAATTTTCTATTATAAATTATGATATAGCAATAGAAATGTTTCTGATATTACACCAAAGTAAAAAAAAAAAGACATACAGCATGATCTCAATTTTGTAACAGAAAAATATATCCTATATAATAAAAGCCTAATATGCTAAGTGTTCAGTCATCTGGTCAGCCTCTCAACCAATCAAAGCGTAATATGCTAATGATATGCTAAGGCCGCTCAACCGCTCACTATGACGTGCACTGACCACCAGGGGGCAGACGCTCTAACCAGTAGGTTAGCTTGCTGCTGGGGTCTGGCCGATCAGGACTGAGCAAGAAGGTCTGGACATGCCATGGAGCCCTCCTGCGGTCCCTCCCTGACTGGCCAACCTTCCACATCCCTCCCTGGCCCCAACTGTGCACCAGTGGGGTCCCTCGGCCTCATCTGCACCCTCTCACAATCTGGGACCCCTCAGGGGAAGTTGGAGAGCCAGTTTTGGCCCGATCCCACAGGCCAGGCCAAGGGACCCCACTGGTGCATGAATTTGTGCACTGGGCCTCTAGTCTATACTAATAAAAGGGTAATATGCTAATTAGACCTGGTCGACCAGACATCTCCGGACATCCAACTTCCTTCCGGACAAAGCCATGGTGGCGGGGGCTGAGGCAGAGGCGGTTAGGGACGATCAGGCCGGCAGGGGAGCAAGCAGTTAGGGGAGAGATCAGGCTGGCATGGGGGAGCAACCAGTTAGGGGCGTGATCAGGCCGGCAGGGGAGCAGTTAGACAGCAATCAGGCTGGCAGGCAGAGGCGGTTAGGGGTGAGCAGGCAGGCAGGCAGGCAGGTGAGTGGGCAGCAATCAGGCCGGCAGGCAGAGGCGGTTAGGGGTGAGCAGGCAGGCAGGCAGGCAGGTGAGTGGTTAGGAGCCAGCAGTCCCACAGGGATCGGGCCTAAATCAGCAGTCAGACATCCCCCAAGGAGTCCCAGATTGGAGAGGGTGCAGGCTGGGCTGAGGGACCCACCCCCACTGTGCACAAATTTTGTGCACTGGGCCTCTAGTCTTATCTAATAAAGAGGGAATATGCACATTTACCACCATGCCATAGCGGTCAAGATGGCTGCGCCCACAGCAGAGGCAGGGATTCCATAACACAAGATGGCTATGCCCACAGTGGAGGCCAAGTTCTGTAATGAGCCTTAACGAGCAATCAGCAAGGACTTGAGGCTGCGCCCCCCACCTGGTGGGGCTTGACAGGGGACCTCAGGCCACACCCCCTGCCCTGGCACCATGTTGGGGGACCTCAGGCCACGAACCCGCCTGGCAGAGCTTGACAGGGGACCTCAGGCTGAATCCTCTGCCTGGTGGAGCTTGACGGGGGACCTCAGGCTGTGCCCCTTGCCCCAGAGCTGGGCTGGAGGACCTGAGGTCATGCCACCCGCCATGAGGGGCTTGACGGGGGACCTCAACCATGCCCCCTGCCCATGGGACTTGATGGGGGACCTCAGGCCACGCCCCCTGCCCACAGGGCTTGACAGGGAACCTCAAGGTGTGCCCCCTGCCCTGGCCCAGGCCAGGGGACCTCAGGCCATGCACCCTACCCAGGGCCAGGGGACCTGAGGCTGTGGCCCTGCCTGGCAAGGCTTAATAAGGGACTTCAGGTTGCGCCCCCTTACCCAAGCCAGGGGACCTCAAGGCGCACCCCCTGACCTGGCCCGGGGGACCTCAGGCTGTGCCCCCTGACCTGACGCCAGGCCAGGCGACCTGAGGCTGTGCCCCACACCCAATGGGGCTTGATGGCGGTGGGGCCAGCTGGGTCTGGATCTAGCCCAATGGGAGTGGGGCTGGCCAGGTCTGGGTCTCGCACGATTTCGAGGCACATGTGGGTGGGCAGGGACTTGACTCCGGTTCCCATGGCACGCCCCACACTCTGACAGGAGGAAGATTTTCATATACATTTTACTAATTTTCTTTCATCTCTGACACTTCTATCATAGAGAAAGGGCAAATAGCAATATTAAAATATTTCCTCGAATTAATTCCCTTTTAATGTGCATGAATTTCGTGGACTGGGTCACTAGTATGCTTATAAAAAGGATTGGAAAAAAACATATCAAAATGTGGAGTTGGATATCTCTGGATGATAAGTTTATGGATGATTTCTATTTTTTTTATACTTTTCAGTCTTTCTCAATTTTTCTACAATAATTATGTATTATTTTTCATACTGGAAAAATGCTTTAATAATCTAGTAGTTTCATGACAAATTGCTAGCTGTAGACTTCACAAATACAGAGGCATCTTTGTGCGGTGTTTGGAGAGGTAAGGAGACCGTGTTCATTCTATCTTTTGTGTTACAGATACATATGGGGGACCCAATGATTAAAATGTGGCCAGTGAATGTGCATTAGAAGGAAATAAGATTAGCATTTCTATTGTTTTTACAACATGAACATTAAGATCACTAAGTTTTTCTTGAGTGAGTCTTGCTTCATCAACCAGAAAAATAGCTTTAATTTTATTTTTATACTTTATTATGTGGTTGCTATTTTAAACATTTATCCCTAAAAGTAATGCCAAGTTCTTTTGATTATACTTTTACTCAGCTAGCAAGAGCTGGCTCCATGAAACTGAATGCCCTGGACATTAGTTACTAGTGACAGAAATCAGTTGTTTTTTTTAAAGACTTGATGCAGATTCCAGGCAATAAAGAATGACAACTTCTACTCTACACTCACAACCAAGCTCCTAGGAACATCAGATATGTGATTATGGTAACTACTGGGCTTTATAACTTTGGCAAAGATTTTGGCAACAAAATATTGTGGAAGCTTCATAACCAAAATAAATGTATATATTGGGTTGTAACTCAAATAGTATAGCAAACATTGCACTTTTGGAAATTGTGCATCTAAGAAATGTATAACACTGACTCAATTGCTTAGGTTTCATTCTAATGGCTCATAAATGCCATAGTTCCTCCAAGTGGAATTTCTCCTTGAATCTGCAAATCATCTTTGGTACACCTCCTCTCTTGATCAGGAGCTGGTATGTGTGAACTGAGAGGTAATTATTTAGGGTTATGATTTCCTATCTTTCAAAGATTCTGTTGATAAGAATATATGTCCAAGAAATGGTTCTAAAAATTTCATTCACAAGTAATAGTCTTTCACAGACCTTTCCATAGGCTGTAACACATGCCAAATTTGGTTCAGTGAAAAAAGCTATTTAAGAATATCTCCATGATGCACACTCAGAGTTGCATGTTATCATGCATTTGGGAAGTTCCTAGATGAATGGCATGGTTTTCAAGATAAACTTTGATTTTATTAAGAACCAGCCAAACAACTTAAGATCAACCCCTTTCCAAATCACTGCAGCAAAACCCAGAGAAACTAAAAAATGTACCTTGCTGTGAATCATTCATCTCTTGGCATAGCTAGCATAGATCATAGCTTCTGTTCCTCTAAAAACAAAATTGATGGCTCCATAAAAACTACTATATACTGAGTACCTGCCACTTGCCAGAATATGCTTACACTAAGCTCAATACCATATCTAGAATTTAATGAACTTGTCCCGAAATCACACAACTGTTAAGAGGAAGCACCTCAAAATTCAGGCCTATTGATTCCAAAGTCTGTGCTCTTTCAAAACTAGCTTTATGATTTCTTATTTACTATCTCAATATTCAGATAATTTCTATAAAGTTGTGGGGAGTAGAAGGAGGGCCACTTTTATCATAACTAAAATCAAGGAGGTTGTTTGGTTTATTTAAGGGAGAAGGGATAATCATTCACTTAATTCCCTCAGGTCTTGATACTTTCCTGCCAGTGGAGGAAATGGTCTTAATGTTTGGTCCATGTTTGCAATAGTAATATGAAAATGCTCTCAAATATTTATTCATCAAAATAAGGTCTCTGAGTAATATACAACCATGAAGTAAAACCAGTTGTTCAGAAGTTAACTGGATTGTTTTCATGCAATGCAGTAAAGTAGATATTGTTATTAGCTTCATTTTACAGAACAAGAAATGAGGCATGGAATGGGTTAAATAAGTTGGCTACAACTAGTAAGTGGTAGATCTGGGTTTGAACACACATATCCACTCTACTGATTCTCACAGGTGGTGATGAGAACTGACCCAAAGTTTTTACTGCATGGCAACCCTATCATTCATGTGAACTTAAAAAATATACTATGTCAGCAGTGATTTTCAGCCTTTTTCATCTCATGGCACATGTAAGCTAATTACTACAATTCTGTGGCACACCAAAAAATATATATTTTGCTGATCTGACAAAAACAGGTATAATTTTGATTACTTCACACTGTATAGCTATTATTGTGTGGACTATTGTCATTTTTTATTTTATAATATATGGAAAAAGAGGTCAGTGTTGCAGACTACATAGTCAGGTACTGCATATTTTAAAAATTCTTGCCACACACCAGTGTGCTGTGGCACACCAGTTGAAAATAGCTGTACTGTGCTAGGAAATCTATGCCACAGCAAATTTTAAATATGCAAATGAATAAATTATACACACAATCCTTTCCTTTGGACCATATGTAAATAATGATTGAAACACTGTATAATTACATAAATATTATGAGTTCCTGCTTTGAGAATATTTTACAATTTATCATCTGAGTAAAAATAAGTATGTCAACTTAGAGATCTTGAATTTCTGGTATTTCTTAGTCTAAGTTTCTTTAATTAATTCTCAATTTGTAGGTGAAACAGAAAACATATAAGGCAAAATCAATATGCAATGATTTTTTGGAAACCTTGATTATGAATAATCAGAATTAGATTAGGATAGATTCTGAGGATACAGTGTGCATGCATATTGCCAATTGGTGGTAAAAATAGAGGTAGATTCTGAAACAATCTAGAAGAGTATACAGTTTGCAAACATGGATTAACCTCAAGTTCAAGTTGTGCTTAGGAAGGATAGTGTTGACATTGAACACCAAATAGTGACTCATTCTATATCATTTTGGTTGGTTCTGGAATATATTATATACTTTTTTTGCATATTTGCTTTCCTGATTTGAGTTTTCTAAGACCAGTCTAAAAATCAGTTCTATTTTCTAGGCCAGATAAACTGATAGTAAAGGGAAGCAGTCCAGCCGTATTTAAGACAGCAGGAGAAAATCAGATTGTATTTACTTGCAGTTATTATTATCAGCCTGTGTATTGGGACTCAGGATATCTGTGCTGTCTACACTGAACCATATTCCCACATGACTGAACTGGATGGAGAGGTACTCCTTTATAACCCAACTGACCAAAACTGCTATAATGGAACCGATGGAACAAAAGTAGCAGTTCCTTTGGTTGTAGAAACCTATTCTCAATCTTTTTCCCATTTCAACACACCAAGGGATATGGCACATCTCACCATTATCAGTGGGCCACCAGACAGAGATCTCATGACAGATGAGGGGGCCTGGTAAGTGTACAAAACCCTGGAAGGAAGATGTCTGTGTTTTTTAAATCCCATCAAAGGGAATCGCATATACTGCCCAGCTCATCTCATAAAATGATTTAAAAATAAAAGGATTTCTAAGGAGCAAAATTCCGTGCATTCAGTGAACAGTCTATAAATATTCATAGTAGATAATGATGACAACCATTATTGCCACTAATGACAGTTATTGCATCCTCTAGATTATTTTTAAATTTAGTGCTATAATCATTCTGAATAATTGTGTGCCTGTTCTATGTTAGACTGTTTTGTTTTTAAGTTTATGACAGCCTTATAAAATAAGAACCTATAAAATTATTAAAAGACAATTTCTATTTCATCTTGTTGGATCCTTGCCTATATTAGAGATCTGGAGACACAAGTGGGGTTTTTTCAATGATTCTACATGCCCTGCCAAAAAAAACTGTCTTAGCCAGTTTAGGCTGCTATAAACATATACTGTAGTCTGAGTGGCTTAAACAACAAATATTTATTTCTAATAGTTCTGGGGGTAAGCTATTCTCCCTCTTCTTACAAAGACTCTAATCCCATCGTGGGGCCTCTACCCTCATGACTTCATCTAAATCTAACTGTCAAAGGCCGCATCTCTAGACCATCACACTGGGAATTTAGGCGTTCTACATATGAATTTTGAGGTGACACATTCAGTCCACAGCAACAATCCTATCCTATATAATAAAAGCCTAATATGCTAAGTGTCCGGTCGTCTGTTCAACCAATCAAAGCATAATATGCTAGTGATATGCTAAAGCCGCTCAACCGCTCGCTATTACATGCACTGACCACCAGGAGGCATATGCTTTCAACTGGTAGGTTAGCTTGCTGCTAGGATCCAGCCAATTGGGACTGAGCCAGATGTGTGAGACATGCCCTGGAGCCCTCCCGCAGTCCCTCCCCAGCTGACCAACCTCTTGCGTCCCTCTCCAGTCCTGATCATGGGTGGGTGGGTGGGTGGGAGGTAATCAACCAAAGACCATCCTATATAATAAAAGACTAATATGCAAATTGACCAAATGGCAGAATAACTGTTCGCTATGACACGCACTGACCACCAGGGGGCTGATGCTCAATGCAGGAGCTGCCCCCTAGTGGTCAATGCGCTCCTACAGGGAAAGCACCGCTGAGCCAGAAGCTGGGCTCATGGCTGGCAAGTGCAGCTGCAGTGGCAGGAGCCTCTTCCACCTCCGCAGCAGCGCTAAGGATGTCCAACTGACAGCTTAGGCTTGCTCCCCGTCAGTCGGGCCTAAGCCATCAGTCAGACATCCCATGAGGGTTCCCAGACTGTGAGAGGGCACGGGCCAGGCTGAGGGACCCCCCCACCCTAAATAGGCCTCTAGTAATATAAAAAATTCAACAATAATTATAAATTGCCTATAAAATGTCAGATAAAGAAGTTTCTATTTGTAACACTGTCACAATTTCTTCTATCTTTTGTGATGACATTTTTCATAAGGCCTTAGCCAGGGAATATGAAAGGAGGAAAAACTCCTAACAAAAGATATTGCGAACTGAGAAACTAGGAGTATTATAATAGATTTTGCAGTTTGATTTCAACAAGGTCTTTGAAGTCTTTTAGCAAAGTCCCACATCATGCATGTGACTGCCTTTTCAGTGAGGTCCTTTTGAAAGTCAAGTAAGTAAATGACTAAATTAAGTCCACCTAAGATGGAGTTGACATTATTTAATTCTAAAGAACTTTTTCTGATTAATCAGAATTCTCCATCTCTTGTCTATTCTTCCTCCCTCTTTCCTTTCTTGCCTTTTTCACCTCTTTTGTTCCTGCTCATTTTTTACTTTTTTTAGGAAACAATGTGTCTAGTGTAGATGAATGCCACTTCAACCATCTCCATGTTGAGAAAGACCATCTCTTCAGGATGAACTTCAGTGGTATCCAAAGATAAATTAGCTAGAGACATTACATTTTTTAGAAGGGATCACAAGGAAGTTACTTCAATTTAATTGCTTCATGGAGAGAAAATTCCTATTTTATTATTGCTTTAAGAAGTTTCTATTAAAAACAGGTAAAATCAAGGGATGTGGCCAAAAAGACACATGACCATATAATCTACTGTTTTGTCAACTGAGCAGAGGTTTCCAGACATCTCAATTAGTTCTCTCCCAAGGGTACTAGAATGTTCAAGATCATTTCAAATGCTCTTCAGACTAAGATGAGGCTTAGAATAGCAGAGAAAAATGTAATAACTTCAATTAAGCAAATATTCTAGTTTCTCTATATAGAGATGAAAATATACTATAGTATTTCAGGATTTTCTCTGACACATTTAAAATCTCTTAGATCACATAGAACAAACTTTCCCATATAAAACTTGAGAGACTCCATGAAAGTTAATTAGAGGAGACAAATGCTGTAACTTCTTCAGACAACCAATCTCCAATGGCAATGCAGGTGATGTTTACTAAGTTCTCTTGTTCCTTGTATAAGAGCCCTTATTTTCTGCCCAGATATTTTCTTCATTATAATTATTAAAATTATTTATAATTTCATTCTGAAGATATGCAGGAATTATGCATCTTTTGTGCTCTATAAGACATTGTTCATAATCCAACATTTTCTAATTATTTAATTGCTAAATTGTAAATAATTCCCTAAATCTACTTAAGTCACTGAAATTATAAATGCTGTTCCTACATAAAGAAGAAATAATCATGGATAAAAATTAGACATATATAATTCTTGTTTCATTACATTTCCTACTTAATTTTTCTTATCCAAAACTAAGTGTCTTATTAGTGATTTGATAGAAGTTATTTTTATCTATATTATTAAATTAAAAATTACTCACAATGCCTGGCCTAGATGAATTTAAAAATGCTCTTTCTTCCCAGACAGTGTGGCTTACTTAGTTGGTTGAGCATTGTCCCGTGTACCAAGAGGTCGCTGGTTCAATTCCCAGTCAGGGTATATGCCTGGGTTGCAGGCTTGATTCCCCAGTTGGGGGCATGCTGGAGGCAGCCAACCAATGATTCTCTCTCATCAATGTTTCTGTATCTCTTTCCCTCTCCACTCCTCTCTCTATAAAATCAATAAAAACATATTTTTATAGTTAATTTTTGTTGTTGTTGTTGTTAAATCTCAGCTGAGGATACTTTTTTCATTGATATTTTTAAGAGAGAGTAGAAGGGACGGGGGGAGACACAGAGAGAAAAACATTGATGTGTGAGAGACACATTGATTTCCTCTCACACACACATTCCAAAGGAGTCGGGGATCGAGCCTGCAACTGAGGTATGTGCCCTTGACTGAAATCAAACTTGAGATTCTTTAGTCCTTGGGCCAATGATCTAACCACCGAGCCAAGCCAGTTAGGGCAATAAAAACATATTTCTTAAAAATTGCTCTTTCTGATGTTATATAATTAGACATTTATTTGGATGTTATATATAATTAATTATTAATTCTTTCAAACAAAATACCTAACACTGGGGGCTCCAAGTAATGTGTGGGCCACAGAAATGGAAAAATTTCTCAGCAGGGACAGCTGAGGCCAGTGGTTTCAGGACTTTATCCATTTACAGCAGAATCTGAGGCTTAGGCATAGGTACTAGGATCCAACCTTCCCAGGGCAGAGAGCTAGAAAAATCTAAATGAAGAATCAACCTATTTGAGGTTTATAACAGAGCTCCCATTCCAGTGAAGAAGGGTGCTCCCCAGAAAACCAAGGCCAAAGCCCAGTCATGTGTACTGAAGGGGCCAAAACTTAGCCAGTGTGCAAATGCCCTTCCCTGTCACTTACCAGGCAGACATTGGGAGGACCACCTTGAGATTTCACTATCTGATGCATTGATCAGGACTGAATCAGAAACAGAGAACTGAGACTCCAGGAAGGAAGTGTCTGGGGAAGACAGGGACTCATCCTATCTAATAATAGAGAAACATGGTAATTAACCATAACTTCGCTACCCTTCCCATTGGCTAACCAGCAAGATATGCAAATTAACTGCCAACCAAGATGGCGGCCGGCAGCCAGGCAGCTGAAGCGAACAGGAGGCTTGCTTGCTCCAGTGATGGAGGAAGCCAAGGTTCCCCGCCTGCCACTGCCGGCCTCTGAGCTGCACTCTAAGAAACAATGTTGCAATTATAGAAGCTAAACAAACCCCAGAAACCTGCTTTCAGCCAGCTGGGCCTCAGAGCTGGAGCTGAAACAGTGTTTCAATTATAGAAGCCAAACAAACCCAGATACCTGCTTTCAGCAGCCGAGGTCTCAGAGCTGGAGCCGAGCCTCAGAGCTAAAGCCGGCTCTCAGTTCCAGTGACAGCCATAGAAGGTAAATAAATCCCAGAATAAAAAAAAAAAAAAAAAAAAGGAGAGGTTGGGAGCTTCAGTCACACACCAGCCTGAAAACGGCCCTCAGCCCCTCACCCAGACTGGCCAGGCACCCCAGTGGGGACCCCCACCCTGAAGGGTGTGTGACCAGCTGCAAACAGCCATCATCCCCTCATCCAGGCTGGCCAGGCACCCAAGCAGGACCCCCACCCTGATCTGGGACACCCTTCAGGGCAAACCAGCTGGCCCCCACCCATGCACCAGGCCTCTAACCTATATAGTAAAAGGGTAATATGCAAACTGACCCTAACAGCAGAAAGACTGGGAATGACTGGTCACTATGACACACACTGACCACCAGGGGGCAGATGCTCAATGCAGGAGCTGCCCTCTGGTGGTCAGGGCGCTCTCACATGGGAGGAGTTCTGCTCAGCCACAAGCCAGGCTGATGGCTGCCAGTACAGCAGTGGTGGTGGGAGCCTCTCCTGCCTCCTCAGCAGCGCTAAGGATGTCCGACTGCAGTTTAGGCCTGCTCCCTGCTGGCAAGTGGACATCCCCCGAGGCTGCCGGACTGCCAGAGGGATGTCTGATTGCCATCTTAGGCCCAATCCCCCAGGGAGCAGGCCTATGCCAGCAGGTGGTCATCCCCTGAGGGGTCCCAGACTGCGAGAGGGCACAGGCCGGACTGAGGGACCCCTCCTGCCCCCCAAGTGCACAAATTTTTGTGCACCGGGCCTCTAGTAGTAATATATTTCTTTATCCATTTCAAAGTCAGAATTTGGTTTATAGCATGAGATATAGATGAAGTAATGTGGGGGTATAAATAAAGATGAATTAGTTGATTCTGGTCTACAGCAGAAAAAGGCATGTATGTACCTAAATAATGATAATGTAATGAACATAGTTAAAATTTCAGAGGGGAAAAGCAGCTAAATATGATTGCTCTTCAGAAGAGCAGGAGAAACTGCAAAAGTGCAGAGAAGCACAAATATGAGAACAGCTGCCAATTTCATATGAATGTGACTGACAAAAGAGAATGTTAATGTTTAGAACTGAACTTGAAGTCCTTGAAAATTAGGTTCTTTCTTTTCTCTACTTTATTCCCTTTTCTCTTCTTCCTTCCCCTCTTTTCTCTCCATTTTCTTTCTCCATATGAAAATATATTCAATACATGTGCAGCACCATGCTAAGTACCACAATGAATAAAATAAACACTGTTCTCAACAGATTATAACCTCTCCAAATTCCCATATCAATATAATAAAGACATTCTTCTCTACTTAAAAAGAAAATAGATTTAAAAATATATTAGGTGGTATATATTGGAGATCTGGGACTGGAGAGATTAAGGGAACAGTGAAGCTAGAACATAAAAGAAAATTAAGATTCAGTGGAGAAAATGGGGTGGCCGGTATACTGAATTTAGCCCTTTATTATCAGAAAATTAAGAACCATCATAAAACAAATGAAACTGATCCAGAGAGATTTTGGCTGCTCTCAGTCCATGAGAGCAGCTTTGGTAACTAAATGAAAACTGAGGTACAAAGTGGATAGAGAAGTTTATCTCTTTGCTTCGTTCAACACAGGACTCAGCAAAATTGTGGGTTCTTGAAGACCCCAAATAAATGCATACATGGCAGGATAGTTTTTGTTCTCCTGATGGGCAGTGGCTGGGCTGGTGGAGTCTCTGCAAGGGCTGTGCAGGCAGTGTGTAGGGGAGAGGGGATCACAATAGGGGTAGAAGGCAGTAGATGCTGCATTGCTTCAGCTAACACACTAGTGGGACTGTCACAGAAAAAATTCAGGGGCATTGGAAAAGGGTGCTGAAGTCCTAATATTATGGGGTAAGGACTAAGAAAACAGTAGGTTTTTGGACCATGCATATGAATGATAATCATAGTAACATGTTAAGTGCAATGTAGATATCGAATCCAGGTCAAAGATTAAGAAAGGATGTTTCATATAAACTGACTCATCCCTTATAAACTGAGTTAAGGAAGATGGGAAAAGGGAAGAGAGAGGGTTTTCCAAGAACAGGGCAATGTCTGATCAAATATGTGAAGCAAGAAACATATGGTATGTTTGGGGAAATTATCAATGATTAGAATATAAATTAGGAGGTAGAGAAGGAGGGAGATGAGGTGAAAGGCAAGTTGTGAGCATACAGAACCTTGAATTTCTGTATTCAGCAGCATGAATTTTTGTCCTGTGGGTGAAGGAAAGCCACAGAAGGATTTTAAACAAACATGGGAATTTAAAAATGAGAAAAACCAGTTTTATATTAAAAGAACAATTCAATAAATGGTGATGAAGTGATCTATATGCAAAAAAATCCAGAAACTTGGACTTAACTTACACTTTATGCAAACAGTAACGCAAAATGGATCATAGATCTATATGTAAAACATCTATATATATATAAAAGCCTAAGCGACCGTCACAACCGAACGACCGACCAAACAGGCTGTGTGGGGCGACCAGGCCGGCAGGGGGGTTAGTGAGGGATGACCAAATGACTGAGCAGCAGGCTGTAAAGATGGCGGCGCCCACAGCCAATAAGGAAGGAATATGCTAATTGACTGTCATGCCCTCAAAGATGGTGGCACCCACAGCCAATAAGGAGGGAATATGCTAATTGACTGCCCCGCCCTCAAAGATGGCAGCACCCACAGCCACAAGATGGCGGCACCCAGTGCCCTCAGCCCTGCCAGGGCGGCAGGCACACAGCAAGGTTAGGCCTGCGCCCAGGTGGGCCCGGCTGCTCTGCACACCTGCCTCCGGAGTCTCCCAGTCCCCTCAGCTCCCCAGCCGCCCAGGGCCGCCGGAGGCTCAGGTAACCAGGGCCGCCGGAGGCTCAGGTAATCAGGGCCTGCCGAGGCTTGCGCTGCCGGCAGTGGCAGCAGCAGAGGTGTGATGGGGGCATCGCCTTTCCCTGATCGCTGGGTCACCTCCCGCCCCTGAGGGCTCCCGGACTGTGAGAGGGGGCAGGCCGGGCTGAAGGACTCCCCTCCAGTGCATGAATTTTCATGCACCGGGCCTCTAGTGTTATATAAAATTGCAGCCCTGGAAGAAGAGTGGTAAAAGTTCTAGTTTATGACTTTTACCCTATGAAATTAATCTATCATTGATACAAAGTGCTGGAGGCTAAGACCAACAAGTAGTTAACATATTATTCGAGAAGTCTGTTAGAAGGCTAATGGACTTTGATATTTAGCAAGGGCTGAAAATCAGCATTGTATTACCCTGCTGCTGGCTGAATGGCTGAAGGCAATCCCCTAACCTGATAATCCTTACTGTTTACCAAACCTTACCACTAAAATGTCTGTTTGCTTTGCTAAAGGGCAAATGTGTATTCTAGTAAATAAAAAGCTAGTGGGTCCAGGCATTCAGGGAACCTCTCTGTTAGAGTGTAAGGCAGTGATGGTGAACCTTTTGAGCTCGGCGTGTCAACATTTTGAAAAACCCTAACTTAACTCTGGTGCTGTGTCACATATAGAAATTTTTTGATATTTGCAACCATAGTAAAACAAAGACTTATATTTTTGATATTTATTTTATATATTTAAATGCCATTTAACAAAGAAAAATCAACCAAAAAAATTGAGTTCACGTGTCACCTCTGACACGCGTGTCATAGGTTCACCATCACTGGTGTAAGGTCTCCGCCTGGCTTCCCCCATGCCTTCTAAATTTATATTTCTTGTCTAGTATATTTATTTGTGCACAGCCCCTTCTCCAGACCTTGAACCCTAGCTGTGCTGTTCGCAGCTTCACACAAAGCCTGTATCAGAGTTGAAAATTGCCCTTCTGCCCTAAAGTATTTGACAAGGTCCAGGAAATAATGATGATTAATACACATGGATGCTTCACATCCTTTAAAGTGCCACAAAGTATACTAGCCTATTTAATTCTCACAACAACCTATGAGGAGTTATTTTACAGATGGAGAACCTGAAGCATGAAAAGGTTAAGTAATTTGTTAATGAAGACTTGAGCATAGGCAGGCCCCTCCAGAGCTCAGGCTCGCAACCACCAAAAGATGCTGCCTCTTCTGCACAACTATCGTTCTGTTCTCCTCACTGTGTACGATGCCGCACACATAATCAAAGCCCCATAAATACCCGTTGGACTGACACATCAATGAGGATGGATGCATTTGTGAATGGACAGATGGAAGAAATCCCAGCTGAGAGAATACAAGCTTTATGTGGGGAAAAAATTTCTGAGAATCTTCCTATTATAGAATCTCATAAAGCAGAAAAATATCACTTCACTAATAAGCCACCCATCTCCATCTTTTATTATCAAATGTTTTCTGTAAAGCTTCCACAACTAAAATAGAACCCAAATTGGCTAAGTACCATAAACAATATGTGTGGCTCTTTTTTAAAGAATACGAAAATAAAAGAGAACATTATAATAATTGGAACAAAATTGTTCTGAGCCAAGCACAGAAGATTGTCTGCAGTCTTTCATTACTCTGTTTTTACGTGTCAAAAGTAGTTATTTAAATACTCGTTATTCATATTTCTAGTAAAGGACATCGTGTTTGTTAAATCCTGACTTGAATGAAGGTGGATGAGAGGAAAGGGAGCGTTATCATCAATATTTTCCCTCCTGGTATAATTTTCTCTTTATTATATTGTAAATTAAGTACAAGATTGTAGGTGATTTTTTCTGGCATGTAATAATGGTTGGTAATGGACAGCCCTGCTACTATTACTGCTGGTCTTATTTTAGTATTTTGCCAATATGTTTATTAAGCATGATTTCTATTAGAAGTGCTCCCAACAAATAAAGAATTTTCCCCAGGTATCTTTTATACTGTGATGCTCTAAGAACACATTTTCTTCTTATTATTATTAAAATATAATTGACTTACAATACTATATACATTTCAAATGTACAACATAGTGTTTTGACATTTACATATGATACACTTACTATGTAATCACCACACTATGTCTAGTAACCATCTGCCACCATGCCAAGTTATTATAATATTATTGACTATATTCTCTGTGCTAGTTACTACATCTCCATGGCTTATTTATTTTAAAACTGGAAGTTTGTACCTCTTATTCCCCTTCACATATTTCGCCCATCCCCCATACCTTGCCCCTCTGGCAACAATCGGTTTGTTCTCTGTTTCTGTCTGTTTTTATTTTGTGTAGGGTTTTTTGTTGTTGTTCATTTGTTGTTTAGATTCTACATGTAAGTGAAACCATATAGTATTTGCCTTTGTCCAACTTATTCCACTTAGCATAATACCCTCTATGTTGAAAATGGCAAGATCTCATTCATTTTTATTGCTGAGTAATATTCCATTACATATACATACATACATACATACATACATATATATACATACATACAGGATGGGGCAAAAGTAGGTTGTTAATATAGAAAATAATATAATAACTAATAAGTAATAATGCAAAAATAAACTCTGTTCATGTACTCAGAACTGTAAACCCACTTTTGCCCCACCCTGTACATACGTGTGTGTGTGTGTGCGTGTACCACATCTTCTTTATCCATTTATCTACTGATGAACACATAGGCTGCTTCCATATCTTGGCTATTGTAAATAATGCTACAATGAACATGGAAGTGTATATATCTTTTTAAATTAGTGTTTTTGTTTTCTTTCAATATATACCAAGAAGTTCTGAGTCATATGGAAATTTTATTTTCCAATTTTTGAGAAATCTCCATACTATTTTCCATAGTGAATGCCCCAATTTGCAATCCCACCAACAGTGCACAAGGGTTCCCTTTTCTTCACATCTTTGTCAACACTTATTATTTGCTGACTTTTTGATAATAGCCATTGTGACAGGTGTGAAGTTGTACCTCATTGTGGTTTTGATTTATATTTCCCTCATGATTAGTGATGGTGTATTTTTTCATATGTCTGTAAGTCTTCTTTGGAAAAATGTCTTTTGATGCCCTTTGCCCATTTTTCAATTGGATATATCATTTGCAAATATATTCTCCCATTAAGTAGATTGTCTTTTTTGTTCTGTTAAAGGTTTCCTTCTCTGTGCAGGAGCTTTTTAGTTTGATGTAGTCCGATTTGTTTATTTTTTTCTTTTGCTTTCTTTGCCTGAGGAGACATACCAAAACTATATTGCTAAGACTGATGTCAAAGAGTTTACTACTTATGTTGTCTTCTAAGAATTTTATGGTTTCAGGTCTTACATTTAAGTCTTCAATCATTTTTTGTTTATTTTGTATATAGCGTAAAAGACTGATCCAGTTTCTTTTCTTTCCTTTTTTTTTTTTTTGCATGCGGATCCAGTTGTGTACACACACCTCAGCACCTGCTGGTCCTGCTGGAGTGAGCTCCAAGGCACAGCGGCAGGGAAGAGACTACACAGCCTTGCAGACCTGCCCGGGGCGCCTGGGCAGAGCTCCCACTGGCACCATCTGGATGGAGGGGGAACACTAACAATGGTGCACCTTCTATCCCGAGGGTTCCCTCAGATTCCAGGGAGCTCTCACAGTTCTCAACCTTCTCTCGTTGATCTTTCTTGTTTGTTGTGAAGAAGCTGTTCAATTGCCCTCAGTTGTCTCTCAGAAGGAAATGCTGTAAATAGACGTGCACCTTTGATGAGTTCATGGCAGGGGCCAGTTCCGAGTCCTCTTCTGCCACCTTTGTGTGCCTGCCTCTCCAAGAACACATTGTTTTTAAAAGTAGCTATTCTAAACCCCAAAAATCTTATCCATCAGGGCATGAGTTAAATTTTTCTTTCTTTATTCTGAAACCAAATTCTTTTTCACCAAGTGGGAAGAAAACTTACAGGAAAAAAAAACCTGGCGTTTTCTTAAGCATTTAAGTTTTCATACAAGTATTATTGATGTAGTCACTTAATGCATGCAGATTGTTTATACATATTTAAATTTTACGGTTTGGCATTTTTTCAAATAAATGAAGGCTGTATGGTATCTTTGATAATAATTACTTTGTACAGCGTCTGTATGGATTGATTGTTGAAAACTCATTTGCATGTTTGTGGATTTTGGCTTTCAGCCCACTCAACTTAGGCCTTGACTGGTCATCTAGTCATATTTTCACAACAACTCAAGTGATAGGATCTTTTCCACTGTCATTAGAAATGCCTTACAGCTGTCCTTGTTAACCTTTATATTTACCCAGACAGAGAGCAAAGGGCAAGTTGTTTGCTTAGTTGAACTCAAGCAAAAACACTAGATTTTTAAAAATGTTTGTTTCAGGTCTCACCTAGCTCACTCCTTTTTACCCTCTCTTTAAGGACTAATGCCCTGATCTTTAAGTCAAGGTGGTTTTCTATAGTCATTCTTTTTATTGTGTTTTGTTAATATTTTTAAATCCTCACCTAAGGATATCTCTTCCATTTACTTTTTTTAAAGAGAGAGTAGAAGGGAGGGATGGGAAAGAGAGAGAAATATCTATGTGAGAGAGACACACCTATTGGATGCCTCCCACACACATCCAACTGGGGCCCAGGGGATGAACCTGCAACCGAGGTATGTGCCCTTGACCGGAATCTAACCTGTGACCCTTCCATGGGCAGGTTGATGCTCTAATCACTGAGTACACTGGCCAGGACTATAGTTATTCTTCCTTCCATTCATTTATTAACTTGTTCATTCAACATAATTTCATTAAGTCCCTAATATGTGTCCAGTTGCATAATACACACATAAATAATAGTTCATTGACAGTCTAATAGGAATGAGGCACATGTAAATAGGACTTAGAATGTCATGTGCAAAGTGATATTATAGAGGTAAGTACAAGGCTTATGGGATATAAGATGAGAGAGAAGTGGGAATTGGGTAGAATTGGGGGAAGGACTAGAAACTAACATTTTATTTTAACACTAGAGGCCTGGTGCATGAAAATTCATGCACACGGGGGTCCCTCAGCCCAGCCTGTGCCCTCTCACAGTCTGGGACCCTTGGGGGATGCCCACCTGCTGGTTTAGGCCTGCTCCCCGAGAACAGATCATCTAAAAGAAATAAACATATCCTTGGGTAAGGATTTTTTAAAAAGGTAATGGTCACATGAAAATTCACTTCCCGGTGGGGGCTGAGGAGACTGGGGGACTCAAGAGGCAAGCGCCCCTGGCGGAGCTGAGGGAACTGGGCGCCGCCATCTTGTGGCTGTGGGCGCCACCATCTTTGTGAGGGTGTGATGGTCAATTAGCATATTACCTCTTTATTGTATAGGATATTTTGATTTTGCGAGACTTCAATGCTTTTTATTCATTTTTTGTTAGAAATACAATATACTAGAAAGAGAACAGACTTGAAACCCAGTTCTGTTACCTACTACTTTGTGTCTTTGACAAATGACTTAACCCTTCTATGCCTGATGCATTCAAATTTTATTGGTACAGTGACTGGCCCACTTCCAAATTCCTCTTTCTATTTATGAGAATTTTTTCATTGCCTGAATCTTGGTGTTGGCCAATTTGTGCCACAGAAATTAAAAGGATAATAATACTTGCTCTCCTCCACACTTTTGGAAGCTAGAGCTCAGGATAGCATCCCACTAGGTTGTTTTTTTGTGGGTCCTGACACCAAACCTTCAGTGGCACCTACTCATTTTCAGAACCCAATTCTCCAGATCTTCTTCACTTACTTCCAACAAATTCCTTTTCTGATTAAGTTAGCCAGGCTTCATTTCTGTTGCTTGATACCAAAAACCTTGGATAAGACACTCATTTAATGTCTCAGGTAAGGTTTTGTTGCTTTAAGATTTTGTTGATGATTTATAATGATAAAGTAGGTAACATTCATAATGCAAAGTATCCAGCACACTGTGGATTTCATTATCAAGGTGGGATTTTTAAGGTGTTTGGTGAAGAGCCCAACACACTAACAATCATATCTCCAAATCTTCTCATTAGATTCAATGAAAGTGTTAAGTTATTTGTCAAAGGCACAAAGTAGTAGTGGACAAAACTGGGTTTCAAGTCTGTACTCTGTTCTCAATAGATTCTGGACAGTGGGACTTAAAATACCACTTCATTGGTAGCTGCACCTAATAATAATCAATGCTGAGATTTGGTGAAGCTTCTTTAGAGCATGTGGCTTTGGCTCTCAGTACTAAAAGAGTGTGTCACATCTTTGAAGACCGAAATCTATTTTTGAAACCTTTCACATCCTGGTTGATTGCAGGAAATAAAGACATAACCACCTCCCTCAGTCAGGTGAGAGACAAAGAGAACGATGTGTACTTATAACTGGTGTTTGGAACACAGTGAAGACATCCATTAGTAAATGTGTATAAATTTCTCTCTTTCTGAATGCATTTTCTGCACCTCAGGCCTAGAGAGTTGAATTAAGCACCATTCACTCACACACCATTGTTCATAGCAAATGAGACCCCTCTCCTGTTTCATTGTAATATAAATCTCACTTTTATTCCCAAATACCACTTCAGATCCCTTCTTTACATAGGCATGCACTCTGAGATATGTGAAATACTCCTCAAATATTTATGCATCCTAGCAGATTATGCAGTTGTTATTGGGGTATGTTTAAATGTACATACATTGTTGAGCTATAAATCTTTTGTTTCTTACTATGTTCAACACTGTTTTAAAGATCAATTTGGCTGCTTGTGCCTATGGAACTTCTCTTTTTTTTCTTTTTTTTAAAATATATTTTTATTGATTTCAGAGAGGAAAAGAGAGAAAGAGAGAGATAGAAGAAACACCAATAATGAGACAGAATCATTGATTGGCTGCCTCCTGCATGCCCCCCACTGAGGATCGAGCCCGCAACCCAGGCATGTGCCCTTGGCTGGAATCGAACCTGGGACCCTTCAGTCCGCAGGCCAATGCTCTATCCACTGAGCCAAACCAGGCAGGACTAGAACTTCTCTTTTAACTATTGCATGATATCCCATAGTATGCATCTACCATATTCTATTTATCTATATTGCCATGATATACCTACTACCACAAACATCATGAGGACAAATACCCTTGTATCTATTTTATATGAACCTGTGCAAGAGTTTCCCTGACATATACCTCAGAAAGACAATGACTGTGTTACAGGGCATAGACATATTTTATTTCTCTAATACTTCTTTCCAGAATAGCTACAACCATTTATACTTCTGCCAAC
Source organism: Myotis lucifugus (assembly GCF_000147115.1). NCBI lineage: Eukaryota > Metazoa > Chordata > Mammalia > Chiroptera > Vespertilionidae > Myotis > Myotis lucifugus. Next base: position 116,353 of record NW_005871237.1, on the reverse strand, counting down.
AGGGCATGAGAGTTCCTATCTATCCATATCTTGCACACATTTATTATCACCCATGTTCTAATTGTTGTCATTCAAATCAAAATACAGTGGTATGTTATAAAAGTTAAAATATGCATTTTTCTAATTACTATTGAGTTTAAGTATCTTTTCATACACATGTTAGCTATTTCCCCTTTGTAAAGTATGTCTACATATCTATTTTTTATCTGTTTTTCTAGCATTTGCCTTTGATTTTGTGGAGACATCTGTTTATTCTAGATATTAGTTCCTTTTTGTTTTATACACTGGAAAAAAATTTTCCAGTCTGCCAACTATTAAATCTGTCTATAGTAGTGTACACTAATGAGAAATGATTAATTTTTATGTAGTCAAAAGCATCCAAAATTTTACCTACTGTGTGGTTTTGGAGGCTTGTTTAAGAAGTATTTTTCTGCCCTGACCATTTTGGCTCAGTGGATAGAGCGTCGGCCTGCGGACTCAAGGGTCCCGGTTTTGATTCCAGTCAAGGGCATGCAGGAAGCAGCTGATCAATGTTTCTTTTTTAAAAAAATTTGTTTTATTGCTTAAAATATTACAAAGAGTAGTACATATGTCTCCTTTTTTCCCCCCCTTGACCTTCCCCCGGCCTCCCCTACCCCACAGTGTCTTGTGTCCATTGGTTATGCTTATATGCATGCATACAAGTACTTTGGTTGATCTCTTACACCCCCACCCCAACCCCCCGCAAACCCGCCCCGGCCTTCCTGCTATAGTTTGACAGTCTATTCGATGCTGCTCTGCCTCTGTATCTATTTTTGTTCATCAGTTTATAATGATCTTTATTATCCATAAATGAGTGAGATCATGTGGTATTTTTCTTTCATTGACTGGCTTATTTCACTTAGCATAATGCTCTCCAGATGCATCCATGCTGTTGCAAATGGTAAGAATTCCTTCTTTTCTACAGCAGCATAGTATTCCATTGTGTAGATGTACTACAGTTTTCTAATCCATTCATCTGTTGATGGGCACTTAGGCTGTTTCCAAATCTTAGCTATGGTATATTGTGCTACTATGAATATAGGGATGCATATATCCTTTCTGATTGGTGTTTCTGGTTTCTTGGGATATATTCCTAGATGTGGGATCACTGGGTCAAATGGGAGTTCCATTTTTAACTTTTTGAGGAAACTCCATACTATCTTCCATAGTGGCTGCACCAGTCTGCATTCCCACCACCAGTGTTCCTTTTTCTCCGCATCCTCACCAGCACTTGTCGTTTGTTGATTTGTTGATGATAGCCATTCTGACAAGTGTGAGATGGTACCTCATTTTGATTTGCATCTCTCAGATGACTAGTGATTTTGAGCATGTTTTCATATGTCTCTTGGCTTTCTGAAAGTCCTCTTTTGAAAAGTGTCTATTTAGGTCCTTTGCCCATTTTTTGATTGGATTGTTTATCTTCCTTTTGTTAAATTGTATGAGTTCCCTATAAATGTTGGAGATTAAACCCTTATCGGTGGTAACATTGGCAAATATGTTCTTCCATGCAGTGAGCTTTCTTGTTGTTTTGTTGATGGTTTCTTTTGCTGTGCAGAAGCTTTTTATTTTTATGTAGTCCCATTTATTTATTTTCTCTTTAGTTTCCAATGCCCTAGGAACTGTATCAGTGAAGAAATTGCTTCGTAGGATTTATCCCAGGGATGCAAGGATGGTACAATATCCGCAAATCAATAAACGTGATACATCACATAAACAAATTGAGAGATAAAAACCACATAGTCATACCAATTGATGCAGAAAAAGCATTTGACAAAATCCAACACCCATTTTTGATTAAAAAAAAAACTCTCAGCAAGGTGGGAATAGAAGAATCATACCTCAACATAATAAAAACCATATATGACAAACCCACAGCCAACATCATACCTAATGGGCAAAAACTAAAATCATTTTCCCTAAGAACAGGAACAAGACAGGGATGCCCACTCTCACCACTCCTGTTCGACATAGTACTGGAAGTATTAGCCATTGTGATTAGACAAGAAGAAGAAATAAAAGGCATCCAAATTGGAAAAGAAGAAGTAAAACTGTCCTTATTTGCAGATGACATGATATTGTACATAAAAAACCCTAAAGACTCCATCAAAAAACTATTAGACTTAATAAATGAATTTGGCAATGTAGCAGGATACAAAATTAACGCTAAGAAATCTATGGCATTTCTATACACCAGTAGTGAACTTGCAGAAAGAGAGACTAAAAAAAAACAATCCCATTTACCATCGCAACAAAGAAATTAAGATACCTAGGAATAAACTTAACTAAAGAGGTAAAAGATCTCTACTCAGAAAACTATAGGACGTTGAAAAAAGAGATAGAGGAAGACATAAACAGATGGAAGAACATACCATGTTCATGGATTGGTAGAATCAACATCATTAAAATGTCCATACTACCCAAAGCAATCTATAAATTCAATGCACTTCCCATTAAAATACCAATGGCATATTTCACAGACCTAGAATGAACTCCCCCAAAATTCATCTGGAATAAAAAAAAGACCCCAAATAGCTGCAGCAATCCTGAGAAAGAAGAACAAAGTAGGTGGGATCTCAATACCAGATATCAAGCTGTATTACAAAGCCACTGTTCTCAAAACTGCCTGGTACTGGCACAAGAACAGACATATAGATCAGTGGAATAGAATAGAGAACCCAGAAATCGACCCAAACCAATAAGCTCAATTAATATTTGACAAAGGAGGCAAGAACATACAATGTAGTCAAGACAGTCTCTTCAATAAATGGTGTTGGAAAAATTGGACAGATACATGCAAAAAAATGAAACTAGACCACCAACTTACACCATACACAAAAATAAACTCAAAATGGATAAAGGACTTAAATGTAAGATGGGAAACCATAAAAATATTAGAGGAATCCAAAGGCAACAAAATCTCAGACATATGCCGAAGCAATTTCTTCATGGATACAGCTCTCATCGATGTTTCTCTCTATCCCTCTCCCTTCCTCTCTGTAAAAAATCAATAAAATATATTTTTTTAAAAAGAAGTATTTTTCCAAACCCTAGGTCATATAAATTCTCTATTACATTTCCCTCCTATTAGGTTTGTAATTTTACCTTTTACATTTAAGTCATTAATTCATCTGGATTCTACCTTTAAGATGTGTGGTAAGGTAGAGGAATCCAGCTTAATTTTGTACATCTAATAAGTTGGTTTTCTCAACCTCATTTACTAAATAAGCCATCCTTCTCCCTTGTTTTTGTGGAACCATCTTCATCAAATAACAAGTACCCATGGAACTGTTTATGAGCTACCTATTCCGTTCCATTAGTTTTCTTGTCTACTCCTGAATTAGTATCATACTGTTTTTTTATGTCTACGACTTTGTATAGTCCCTCAATGAGTAAACCTCTCCACTTTGCTCTTTATTTGCAAAATTAACTTTTCATGAACTTTTACTCTTCCATATACTTTTTAAAATATATTTTTTTATTGATTTTTAGAGAGGAAGGGAGAAGGAGAGATAGAGATAGAAACATCAATGATGGAGAGAGAATCATTGATTGGCTGCCTCCTTCATGCCCCACACTGAGAACCAAGGCTGCAACCTGAGCATGTGCCCTGACCAGGAATCAAACCATGACCTCCTGGTTCATAGGTCAATGCTCAATCACCGAGCTATGCCAGCTGGGCCCATATACTTTTTAGAATGGGTTTGTTGATTTCCTAGAAATATGGTAGAAATTGATTGAGTCAATAGAAAATAATTTTCTGTTACTGAAAGACTTAGAATTTTTTATTTTTCTATAAATTTATGTATTTCACCTGGGATAATATTTGTATGTAAATAGATGTCTATAATTTTGAATAAAGTTTTAGATATGTGTTTCAATTAGTTATTTAATCTTATACATTCTTTTTATAATAGAACAGTCTTGCAAGAGATTTATTAATCTTATTAATCCTTTCAAAGAATGATTTATTAAAAGCTTTATAATTTTCCCTCAGCCAGTGGTTCTCAACCTTCCTAATGCCTCGACCCTTTAATACAGTTCCTCATGTTGTGGTGACCCCCAACCATAAAATTATTTTTGTTGCTACTTCATAACTATAATTTTGCTACTGTTATGAATCATAATGTAAATATCTGATATGCAGAATGTATTTTCATTGTTCGCGACCCACAGGTTGAGAACCGCTTAGGCTAAGCACTGCTCTATTTCACATAGTTTGACATGCATGACTTTGTTATCTGATTCTAAATATTTCATTATTTCTCTAATGATTTCTTCTTTAACCCAAAGTTCTACATTACTATGTTTTTTTCTGTTTTGTTTAGTTTTTAGTTTTCAACCTTGCAGACTTTTATTAATGACTCTTTTGTTAGTAACATCTAATTTTATTGAATTGTAGTTATAGAATATAAACTATATGATGTTAATTCTTTTATATTATTGATAAGTCCTTTGTGACTTTGCTCATGGTCTGTTCTTCATTATTGCTCCATGTGAGCACAAAAACAAACAAAAACTTTGTTAAACACCATATATATCTATTAGTCCAAACTCAATATATTCAAATATGTTTTGCCTTTACTTATATTTTATCTGATTGCTTATCAATTTCTAAGAGAAATTTGTTAAAATATGAACTATAATTATTTATTTATCTCTTTCTCCTAGTAGTTATGACTTAATGTGTTTTAAGGATATGTAATAATTTTATGAATTCTTATCCTTTTAACTATCATTTGATGGCTTTGTTTTTCATGAAATTTTTTACTTTGAATTTCCCTTTGATACAAAATTGCTACGCATCTTTTTGTGATGTGTCTTTTTCAATCTATTTATCCCAGTGTTCTGTAAACCTTTGTTTTAAATATACATTATACTTCTAGTCTCTTATTATTTTCTGATCTGAAGCCCTCTCTGTTTTAAACTATTACTTGTACCTGGCATTTTTAACAGTATGCCAGAACTTATTCCTACCATATGGTTTTGCCTTTCTATTTATAATAATGTTTCCTCATTTTCTTTGGAGAGATAAACTTTTTTCTTATTTGTTTGAATATTAACTTCTTAAACTTAATGCCTAGAACTTCTCTCCAAGGAAGACCATTGCTTTTAGTGAACCTCGTTTCTTCCTGCTCTGAAGCCGCTCTCTCTTATTGATACTTTTGAAATGTCATGAAAATACTTTATGGCCTCTGCTAATCTTCACTCAATTATTTATTTTCTTTTCCCCATAATTTGCAAAGATTCTTCCTTAATTAATTTCTCTTTCTGCTGTTACACTTCCTACAAAAATGCTTTCATCTCTGCATGAGCTTTCTGGGGATAATACATCTGAGTTTATTTTTACAGCAATTCACATTTAAAATATTATTTAACTAGATATAAAATTCTAAGTTCAGAGTTTTTCTTTTTCAGCACTTACAAAATATTACTCCTCTTTCGTGTGTCTCTCTTCCAAGGTTTTATATCAATCTAATTGTGTTTTCTTTATGTGTTCTGTTCTTTCTGTCTGGAATCTTTTTTCTTTCTGATGTTTTCAATTTTATAATTATCTGTTTATGTGAAGTATTTCTTTTTCCACCCAATTTGATTCTGGGGATGTTTGGTTCTTAAAATATACAGATCTTCATACTTCCTTTTTCATCACCAGGTTTGCTAAGTCTTCTTTAAGAAAATATTTTCTCCTTTTTTCCTTCTGATGCCCTTTGGAAAAATTCTTTGACCAGATCATTAACATACTTGAACTATATTCTTTTGAATATTTAGCCTACCTTTTCAGTTCTTGATCTCTACTATAATATTTGTCATACCCCGCATTTCCAATTGGCTCTTCTTTATAATGGCCTATTCCTGTTTCTCTTTTGTCTCCTGGAAGAAATTTATTATATTTATTTCAAATTTTTGTCTAGTCTGTTTCATTAATCCTGGCTCATATAGCACAAGCCATTCATTTATCATTTCTTTTATAAAATGTTTGTGTTCCTCGCATGTTTGCTTGTTATAATTCCTGAGAACTCACTTTCCCTTGGTTGGCAATAAGGTAAGAGGGCAAAGCACAGGCCCTACTCATCCAGTCCTGGGGACATTGTGGGCAGGGAGTGATGGAGGTGTTTTTCCCCACAGAGAACTTGCCTATTCTCTTACCCACTCACTGCCCTTTCCCAAAATTTGAATGCCCTTACCATAGCATGGCAAGAGGTAGCGGAAGGGGTGAGATCAGGAGTCTCAAGAGTTGGATACCCAGTGCATTCCCCAGTCAGGCCTCTGAAACTGTCCTAATGCTACTTCTACAACCCAAGGCAGCTACTGAGATTCTACTTCTGGTTGCAATGCTCCAAGCAATGATCTGGCCAGGGTCTTGTGGAGATGTTGGAAGAGAAGCACTTCAAAGGTTTCCCCAGTACTTCCCATGACCATGGTGACCTCTTCCAACCCAGGCTGCCTTTTCTCCTTTCCTATTAGGTCAAAACTGCCTTCTGTCTCCCTGTTTTTTCCTGGGTCCTTCAGATTTATACACTTATCTCTAACCTTAAAATAATCCTCTGATGTCAGGTAGCAATATAGAGTCTTCAGTCTAGTTCATCATTGTCTCTACTCACCCCAACATCATTTCTACCCTCATTCTTTACCATACCTTTCTCCTCTACCCCCTCAGAAAACATAGGTATACATTAGGATAGTGCTCTCTATCTAAAAAAACAAAACACCCTCCTCCCCCCCAAAAAAACACAAAAAACACTTGGTGGGGTAGAGGAGAGAAATAGAATGAGGAAGATGTACATGGAGGAAGGAAGAGAAAAAGATTCTTCTTCCTCTGCAGCTCAGTGACTCCTGTTTGGATTTCTATTTTGGTAGATCCACTCTGAGTATGGCTCTCAACCCCAACTACACTTTATGATCATCTGTAGTTTCACAAACTTCCCAGGTAATTCTAACAAGCAACCAGGGTTGAGAATCACTTGCCTTATGGCAACCCAGATATACCCTATCTTAATCTTTGGCATGCTGCACAGATAGACGGTTTAGAAATTCCAAATTGGATTCAACTGTTACAAACAGAGCACCACTATTGGCAATGTTGTGAATTTTGGAGTTTAAGAGGAATTAGATAAGACTGAGACATACAGGGTAAAAGTAAACAACTGTTCACTAAAGTCTCTTTGAAAATAACACCACATGGTAACAATTCATGGTAGGGAAGTTTATAGAAGGTGCAGAAATTCCAGTGATGTGAGAGGACATCCTTAATAAGCAACTGAGTAGTGTTTAAAACCTGCTATTGGAATGTGGAACATCATTTGAAAACTGAATTAGCGGGCAATATATTTACCCTCTATGGCAAGTGAAAACACATGGTCATAATAAATACATATATTTTTAGTTAAGAACAAACATATTAAGTCTTTGACTCCTTAACTTTCATATTTATGAAATTATTGTGTAAGGTGTTTTAAATATTATTACGTAAGGATGACTGGTGTATTGTTTTTAATGTAGAGATAATTCATTTGGCAGTGTGGTCTGTAATATGAGGGTTGCTATATGAAGAAATATCCTTTTCCTAATGGCAGAATGGATTGCCTAACAGTACCTCCCAAAATGTGATGTGGAAAAGTAACAGTAAGTTTCTCAAAACATTTGTCTCAGTAGCTAGGAGAGAATCAGCCTGAATAAAAGTAATTGGTTGCCTTCTAGATCTAGAAATTCATTTTGAGCTCTTTTATTAAAGAGTTAGCAAATATTTATTATAGGTTTTTAGATATGAGGCTCAATCCTAGGAACCACATGCCAGGGATTAATAGCTTAAAGTTCCTATTGTTTCTGCCAATATCAACATAAATGTGTCGATATTGAATTTTATTGGATTAACTCAGCCTCTTTAGGTAAATTTTCGTTAATTCAAGATTCAACTTTCCTATCCAGGATTCTTCTATCCTCTCAAAGAATCCCCTGGCCTGCCTAAGATTGCCCTGAGTTATGACCAGCGGACATTGTACTAAGAAAAAGCAATAATATATTTAGGAAAATTTTTCAGAGGTGCCTGGTGGAGGGTAGCAGCATGGAAGGGGTCAATGGGGGAAGAAGGAGGGACATCTGCAGTACTTTCAACAATAAATATAAATTAAAAAAAGAAATTAAGAAGAATAGAAAACAAATCTACAAAAAATTTCAGAGATGCTATATTTCATGAGTATCCATAGTCCATAAATTCCTCTTGAAATAATTTCTTAGAGTCAACATATAGAAGCACAACCAGTAGAGTTCAGATAAAAGGCCAGTATTGAATAGATGCTCATCGAACATTTGAATTAATGAATAATAAAAGGAAGTGAAAAATTGGGAGATGAAATGGAAGCATTCATTTGTAAAATATCCTAGAGTTACCACAAATCACTTAAACTTAAGTGGAACATGTTAAGATTCATAGAATCTAAAGAACTGCCAAGTTTTTGAAAATTTCAAGAGGGAAAAGCTGTTGTTAACATTTCAGACTAACCACTTTAAATATGAAACTTGGAGAAATATTTTCCCCTCTTTTATTAACCATTAAGCTAAGTTAGCTACATTTTTCATGCCAAAAATAAAGTGTTTTAGAAGAGATGTAACTAAAAGAAACACAATCAACTTCATCTCTAAATAAATATAGAAATGTCCCACAATGTCATTGTTTCTTGATCAGGTTCTAACTAGAAAACTCTCTTCGCCTACAACAATGCTACACCTCTCAATTATGTCACATCTGTTCCTCGTCTCAAGCCTTTACTTATAATCCATGTAAAGTATAATTTTTATTTTCACTCAAAGGCAATCATTGTCTTTATTTTTTATATGCAAAGTGCTTATTACCCATCCCAGACATTTTCAAAGTTGCTTGTCTTGTAAAGTATTATTCTCTAATTGCATTAGGTTTATATGCTTTGTTTCTCTTAACTGTTAGAGAAATCCTCTGAAAACAGGATAGTACCATGTTAAGCACAGTGGGTTCTAAATACAAATTGATGAATCCAATGAAACAAATGATAACATAGCAGGAAGTGTGACATTCTTTATATATATATATATATATATATATATATATATATAATTGATTTTTTACAGAGAGGAAGGGAGAGAGATAGAGAGTTAGAAACATCGATGAGAGAGAAACATCGATCAGCTGCCTCCCGCACATCTCCCACTGGGGATGTGCCCGCAACCAAGGTACATGCCCTTGACCGGAATCGAACCTGGGACCCTTCAGTCCGCAGGCCGACGCTCTATCCACTGAGCCAAACCGGTTTCGGCAAGTGTGACATTCTTTATGTGGGAATGACACAGCTGAAATCATTTTTAGAGAGGAAGCACTAATGAGACTAATGGCCACTCATTGGACATAACCAGAGTTAAAATGCTTGGATTAATATATTTTCCAAGAAGTGATGCACATATGCTTTTATTAAGCAAAAAAAAAAAAAAGCAAAATGTTCAGTGATCAATATGAAGTTCATTTTTCACATTTATACCAGAATAAACTATGAATATACATCTATTCCTTCACGGGAGTTCTGTGATTTGGATTGTTTTGATTATCTACTGTTGTATAACACAAATTGCTTCAAACAAGGAATACTAGAAAGGCTCAGCAGTTTAGCTCTTCTCCAATCCATGTGGTGTTGCCGGGGGCAGCAGGAGCCAGAGGATCCCACATACAAGGTGGTTTCTCCACTCACATGTTTGCTGCCTTGGTGCTCTTCAGCCCGTCTTCTTGTCTACATGGTTTCTCATCCTCTAGGGCAGTGGTTCTCAACCTTCCTAATGCCGCGACCCTTTAATACAGTTCCTCATGTTGTGGTGACCCCCAATTTCATTGTTACAAATTGAACATAATTAAAGCATAGTGATTAATCACAAAAACAATATGTAATTATATATGTGTTTTCCGATGGTCTTAGGCGCGACCCCTGTGAAAGGGTCGTTCGACCCCCAAAGGGGTCGCGACCCACAGGTTGAGAACCGCGGCTCTAGGGTCTCTTCACATGCCTTAGGCTTCTCACAGCGTGGAGGTCTCAGGACAGTCAGATCTCTTATAGAGCAGCTGGCCTCCCAGGGTGTTCCAAGAAAGAAGAAGGGGGAAACTGTCAGTCTTTTCAGGTTGGGGTTTGAAACTTCACTTCTGTTGTTTCCTTTGGTCCAAATATCATGGAGTCTGCCTTGAATGAAGGAAAGGGGTCATAGAACCCTTCTGCTCAATGAAAGGAAAATAGAAACTTACACCCTTTTAAAACCTGCCACATGAGTTTCCCATCTTCCTTTTATAGGTTAGGTTTCTGTGTGAAAACTGTCAACTTGATTTATCTTGGACACATGAGCTTCTGGACACATTTGGCGCTTATGCCCAAATAAATACTCATATTCAGGTTAAATAAATTCCCTGGGCTAACATGTAAAACTTTTCTAGAACTGCTTTGAAGTAAGTAAGACCAAGAGGTGCCTCTTCTGCATTGTCCCAAACTACTCTCAACACATTAACTTTTCTTGTGTCTTTCTGTTATATAGCCCAGGTTTGTAAGCTGTGGTTCTTCAGGAATGGACATCAGAGGTCCAGAAGTCCCTGAAATTGTAACAAAACTTTGTGTATCTGCATTTGTCAAGGAAAAGAACTATCAGTTTAATCAACTTCTTTAAACATTTTTCATTCCCCAGAAAAGATTAAGAACTATTCTGCCAGAGGGTTCTAGGCTCATATTTTCCTTTTTAACTTTGTTTTTTAAATGTAGTCATTGTAAATTGAAGACAACAGGATGTATTCATAATCCTCTATCAAGGTCAGCAGCTCTCTGATGGTATAGCTAAGGTGTGATGCATGCCGGCTGTGAATAGCTTGTGATGTGGCTTAGTGATCACTAGTTGTAAGATTCTCACCCTCAAATTGCTGAAACTTTAAATAAAACATTCAATGATAGAATATTCAACATTCAATACAGACGTGGGTAATTTCCAGAAACGTTTATTGATTGTTAGTGAGACAAAATATTCACAATGTAGGAATTTCTTTCATTCAATTTAATTAACTAGCATAGTAAACATCACCATGAATAATTTTGAAAAAAGAAGTGAATGAGTGCCTCATTTCTCTCTTCACTTATGCAAAGATCGGCCTGGATAAAATTCAGCCATTGTAACTTGGAGACCAACAGATAGGTTTTAATTTGTGACATGAACACCCGTTGTGTTTACCATCTTAACATCCTGTCCCTCTTTTCTGGAAACAGGACTATTATTTTCTAGGAGGGATCCATTTCATGTGGTTCACATAAGACTGTTTTCACCCATTTCTCTGCCCATGGGGATGGATATGTAAATAGGCCAAGCCAACCACAGAACCCCATTCTATTGTCTACTATGGTTGGTCTAAGGATAGATATATAATCCAGCCTGAACAGAAGTCTTCCTGGGAAATTTCTATTAGGTCTAGTAAAAAATATACTATCTTTTTAATGAGGTTGCCAAGATATTAGGATATGAATCTTGGGCTTCTAAGACAATTTTGACCAAAACATAAAGAGAATCTGTCTATTTCCTTCGCCAAGTTAGGAACAAACATAGGGAAGCATAATGACATGCATGTTTGTCATTATTTGTCAAATAGGTTTTCAATGTCTTGCTCTCTCTATTGTCCTTCTGGCACCCCAATGATGGGAATGTTGGAATACTTGAAGTTGTCCCAGAGGCTTCCTACACTATCTTCATTTTTTTTCTTTTTGCTGTTCTGATTGGATGTTTTTTGCTTCCTTATATTCCAAATCACTGATTTGATTCTCAGCTTCGTCTATTCTACTATTGATTTCCTGTAAATTATTCTTCATTTCAGTTAGTATACTCTTCATTTCTGACTGGTTCTTTTTTTTGTGGTTTATATGTCCTTTTTCATGCTGTTGCAGTTCTCATTAAGTTTCTTGAGCATCCGTCTAACCATTGTTTTGTGCCCCGACCTGCAGGGCACGCATCGTGGGTACACCGCACCAAATCCTGCAAAGGAATGAGAGGATAGGAGACGCGAAGAAGTGGAGGCAAGACAAAGTTCTGATCAAGCCTCAGTTTTATTTTTACAGCGGGTGGTATTTATGTTGTTTCTAGAGGAGGGGAGTGGGTAAAGGGGGTCCCTGGGATTAGCCTATCATTAAGGATGTAACAAAGGCTCTGGAATGTCACAGCTATGCACTTATCAGCGGAGATGTAGCAGGTTTGTGCTTAGGGTGAGGGTAGGTTATCTTTTAACTCCAGGCCAAACGGGGAGTTGGCTTGGAGGAGCCATAAACCTATTATGCTGTAAACTGGAGATGTATGTGTGATTTATAATGGCTCCCAACAGTTTTGAACTCTGTATCTGATTGTTTGCTTGCCTCCATTTCATTTCATTCCTTTTCTGAAGTTTTGTTCTATTCTTTCATTTGGGACCTGTTTCTTTGGCTTTGAATTTTGGCAGCTTCCCTATGTTTATTTCTATGTATTAGGAAGAGCTGCTATATCTCACAAGCTTGGTAGATTCACCTTATGTAGTAGGTATCTGTGGGGCCCAGTGGTTCAGCTTCCCCATTCACCCAAGGTGGACACTACCAGGTGCATCCCTGTGTGCACTGTGCTGTTGTCGTACTATTGGCATCACTGGGAGGAATTGACCCCCAAGCTGTGAGGATTAGCTGTGGCTATAGCAGAGGAGCTGCTATGCAGAAACTGACCCTACAGAGCAGAACTTGTTTCAGTGGGGCTTTGTTGCTCATTGAGTCTGCCCTTTGAGTGTTGCTGGTGGAGGTGGGGTTGTAATCTGGCTTTGTCTGAAGCTTTCCACTGAGTGCACTGGCTCTTGGGGCCACTTAGGAGGTACAAGGTCAGCCACTGCCTAAGCCCTGCCTGGAGTCACCCAGCATGAGCTACAGAGCCATCTGCAGATAGCTGCTACTTGTATTGGGTTTGGAGGTGCCCAGAAGAAGCTAAGTTGAGTACTGCCTTACTTTGATTTTCTTATTCTCCAGCCCCTTTCCCTATGAAAGAAGCACTCGTGCCCAGCCAGTGTGGCTCAGTGATTGAGTGTCAACCCATGCACCAAGAGTTCACCGGTTTGATTCCCAGTCAGGATACATACCCGGTTTGAAAACTTGATCCCCAGAGGGGGATATGCAGGAGGCAGCCGACCAATGTTTCTCTTAAGTCAGTGTTTCTATGTCTCTCTCCCTTTCCCTTCTTCTTTCTATAAAATTAATAAAAAATACTTTAAAAAATATTTTTAAAAGAAAGAAGCACTTGCTATGAGTAGGCAATCCAAATATCTAGAAGGGTATTTGTACAGACAAGTGCCAGCTATCCACCTTGCATCCTAGCAAGTAATTTCACAGAAGAAAAGAAAAAGCAGAGTTATGCACCGTGGCTCAATTTTATATCATTTATAAATAAAAACATCCATAGCATCAAGAGTAGAAGAATACTAGTTAGGGGAGATCTTATTTTTGAGCTCAGAATGGGGAACAAGGAAATACTTGACAGTAGACATTAGTGCTGCTCCACAATATATGTGGTTCTCTCTTCCCTTCTGTGAGCACACAGAAATCTTTCACTTCTCTGACCTTTTAGGTTAAGCATAGCTAACCATTTGGCTAGCTATTGTCAATAAAATATCAGTGAAAGTAATGTGTGTCACTTCAGTGCAAAACTGTTTAAGATCTTGTGCAGGATTCTCCATCTTTCCCTCTCTCTGCTGCAGTGGCCGGTGACATTGCTGATGACAGAGTCCCCACCAACTGGGTCCCTGAATAAGGAACATATGGAGTAAAGCCCAAACTAAACATGATAAACACTAGCATGAAGGAGAAGTAAATCTTGTTTTAAGCCCCTATGATCTGGAGTTCTTTGTCGCTTTAGAACCTGGGTTATCCTAACTGATACATACACCAAACCATGGTGATAGGAACAGTGATGACCACAATTTAAAATAGGAACTTGGAAGAACACAGCTTTTATTGAAAACACTTTCCTGTACCTGGTATAACACTAGGTTTTTCTAAAATTATTATAAAATTGGTATTAGCATGCCTATTTTAAGAAGAGGTTTAAGTCTTCTTTAAAAATCATTCAGCCAGAAACTGATCCCTCTGAATAAAAGACCAGGTATAATTGCTAACTGGTTGGTGATGTCAAGAGGAGTTACACTCTGACCAGTTTGGCTCAGTGGATAGAGCGTTGGCCTGCGGACTCAAGGGTCCCAGGTTTGATTCCGGTCAAGGGCATGTACCTTGGTTGCAGGCACATCCCCAGTAGGGAGTGTGCAGGAGGCAGCTGATCAATGTTTCTCTATCCCTATCCCTTCCTATAAAATTAGTTTCTCTAACTCTCTATCCCTCTCCCTTCCTCTCTGTAAAAAATCAATAAAAATATATTTTTTTTAAAAAAGAGAGGAGTTACAGAAAAGTTCAAACCTTTTTAGATATCTATCAGTAGTTTTCCGAATGAGCTAAAATTTAATTTCTTAAAGGAAAGAAATATTTCCATTGATTTAAGGAGGCCTCTAGAATCAAAGACAGGCCATCAGTCAGGGAGCAAAATAGTAAAAGAAATAATTCCATGTGCAAAAATTCCAAAAAAAGAAAAGAAATGTTAAGAAAAGTTTCAATAACTAATTCAAAATAAAATCTTCTCTTTCCTTCATAACAACAACTTCAAATTATTCCCCAATTTAGGGCAGCACTCTAATAAGACCAATAGGTTTGAAGACATGGGGAAGGAATGAGCAGCACTCAAAGAGGACATTGAGTCATAACAACCTTGTGGAAATCCTGCAGCAACAAATCAGTTCACTTACTGAGTAATCATTAGCGATTAGCTGAAAGTTCTCTAGCTACAATGAAAGGAGACTGACATTAAAAAACAAATCTGGCAAAATATTTAAGAAACAAAGAAGGGACAGAAAAATGTTAATGATATTATAAAAAATGAGACTTTCCAATGTTTTATTAATAACCAGAAGGAATAGAGACATGATTTAAGCAAGGTTAGGTGGAGCAAATTAACTATTGCAACGATCTAGAGTTCTAGACAGAAGAAATCAGCCAAAATATTCACCAAGTAAACATACTGTTGAATTCTAAGAAAAATCACTGAAAGTACCAGGAGTGAGCAGGAAGAGCTGTCTGGCAATGGCAAAATTCTAAGTATTAGGATTTTCTTTTTTGAGTGCATGCTGTAATGTGGGGGAGGAGTGGAACTTTTGCCTTTGTACACTTGTTTCATTTTATCAGAACACTGTGGCTTTTTTATTTTAATTTGTTCTTAAGGGAGACATGGGTTTAGTCATCTAAATACAATTTCCTCACTTCCTACTGTTCTATACCTCAAATAAATATTACCTGTCTTGCCTTTGAAGGGATTTCCTGCTTTACAAAAAAAATTAAAAATACATGTTATTAAAACAGAGTCTTAAATCAGAAGTACCTCCATAAGACACTAGTTATAAGGGTGGGAGAGAGTATAAAAATGAGATGAGGAGAAAGGGAAATGAAATGAGTAGTAATAGATTAGTAAGATTCTGTACTTCAGATTTATTAAAAACCTCCCAAAATAAAGAACTCTCATGATGTTGGATGTTTATTTAAATGTTTCAGAAAAGACTCCATTGAAAATTTTAAATGTTAGAGGAAAGGGGGAACATAGGTTTTTCATGTTGGGTTGCTTTTAATTAAAAGTACATTTTCTAAAAGCCTGCAGCCTTTATTGTTTTGTTTAACACAATATGCACAGGATGAAATTAAAAATACTCCGTTAAAATTACATATCTTAGGAGGGTGGACTCCTCTTTCAGTGGGAGTGTGTGGGAGGAGTTTCAAAAATATTTCAGAATCATTTTTTAACTACACAAGATCTTATTAGACTGTCTCTCTTCATACAGCTTCCCAAAAATTCTACTATGCCTTCTCCTTTTTCTTTTCCATGAAATCATTGTCCTAAAGCAATGGCTAGTTATGGGTAAAGGCCAGATCTCTTGGTGCTTTGGGGATTGGAGAAAAGCTGGTAACTACTGGCTTATGCTAGCTCATAAAATGTATTAAAATATCTAAAACACTTCTAAAAGAGAAGCCCTGTATCCTTAACAAGAAACATTTGGAGAGTGTAACAGTGTTTATAAGCGTTTATACTTTTCATTCATTTTAATATCTTAAAATAGGATTATTTCCAAATTCTATCCTCTGAGAGAGTTCAAATTATTAGTTGCAATAAGAACATTAATATTCTCAAACATCTGGATCAAAATGAAAAGAAGGATGGGAAACCAGATAGAAGGCTTATTGGTTCATTTTCTTATCTGACCCATAACTCCTTGGGTGAAGTTCAAAAAGATTATTTTTGAGACGCATTTAGAACAACAATGAGAAGAAAGTGCATTAATACTATTTCATATCTTGAAAATTAATGATGCTTGCAGAAATATTTGAAAATATCAACTGATATATTTTTTATTCTCAGTAATTTTTAGTTTTTCCAAGTTGCCCAGCAGCATTTCTCCTAGTGTAAAAAGCATCATTCATTGCTCTGTGAGTGTATGTAAAAGGGAATAAGGGGAGGAAAAGAGTGAGGAGGTGCAAATCTATCCTGAAATCAGTCATTGTTCAGCTTTGAACTTTAAAATAGAGCTAAGTCCATTGCAGATAAAAAGCATAAAATTCAAAGAATGTTTGATTTGCAAATGCCAGGATCCTGGGCGGTGGGGGGTGTGAATTTTTAGTTATTTCAAAACCTGGATTTGCATTTCAAGAGAAAATCCGGGCTGGTGTCTGGAACAGAGTTTATCATGTCGTGGATAACAGAGTGGAGGAGGATTCTGCATGTAAGACTGAAGAAGAGTTTTCCCACCTAATAAGAACCCTTTCTAGAAAGCAGCGAGGAGTTTACGGAGAGGAGAAAAGATTATAAAAAAAAATTACATCTTAGGGTGGGACTCTCCTTTTTGCCTACTACATTTTAACTTTGAAACCTCCAGAAGGAAGAAAAGAAACTCTTAGATAAATTTGGAAACCCAAAAGTAGAAAAGGCTTGTATCCCATTTCCAGCTTGGAATTCTGAAAGGAGAAGGCTTTATAGAGTGTCCCTAGTCATACCCAGGGTGAATTCAATAGAATATATATGATATTTCAGTTTGTTTAAGCAGGAAGAATCTGAGATCGTCCATCATGATTTACTCCATACAGACCTAGAGGAGATAAAACAATGGGGGAAGAGTAGTGGAGGACTTACAGAGGAGGCCAGGCAGTTAGTCTTCATGAAGGGTAGGAATTCTAAAGTAAATAATCAAGCTGGGGACAGATGGTGGATCTGAGTAGTCTAGACAGTGATGGCGAACCTATGACACGCGTGTCAGACGTGACATGCGAACTCATTTTCTTGGTTGATTTTTCTTTGTTAAATGGCATTTAAATATATAAAATAAATATCAAAAATGTTCATCGTTGTTTTACTATGGTTGCAAATATCAAAAAATTTCTATATGTGACACGGCACCAGAGTTAAGTTAGGGTTTTTCAAAATGCTGACACACCGAGCTCAAAAGGTTCGCCATCACTGGTCTAAGAGGATGAGCAGTGTTGGTAAGAGAGAAGAGGGTGCCCTAACCAGTTTGGCTCAGTGGATAGAGCGACGGCCTGCAGACTCAAGGGTCCCAGGTTCGATTCCAGTCAAGGGCATGTACCTTGGTTGCGGGCACATCCCCAGTAGGGGGTGTGCAGGAGGCAGCTGATCGATGTTTCTCTCTCATCGATGTTTCTAACTCTCTATTCCTCTCCCTTCCTTTCTAAAATATCAATAAAATATATTTTAAAAAGAGAGAGAGAAGAGGGGCCAACGCAAAGGAAAACATTGAGTGTTCCTCCCTCACCTCTACCCTGGAGCCATCGCCTGCCTTGCCTGTAACAGAACAGATGACCAGCTAGAAAAGCCAGGAACCTCAGCATGGGATGTAGCAAGGAGAGAGTCATATTCCCAAGACCACAAAGGGCTGCTGAAATAAAAAAATTTAAAGAAAATCACGAGACTCATACAAATGTTAAATAAAATATGCTAAAGTTTTATTTAACATATTAATTAAAAAGGGAACCAGGAAGATGTTAAAATCTGTTCAGGGGTGAATTTCAAGAAGCATAATAGATAGGACGCCAGGAATGCGGAACTGAATTTGCTAACAGA
Organism: Myotis lucifugus; assembly: GCF_000147115.1. Lineage (NCBI taxonomy): Eukaryota > Metazoa > Chordata > Mammalia > Chiroptera > Vespertilionidae > Myotis > Myotis lucifugus. The sequence goes on along the minus strand of NW_005871237.1, from coordinate 98,128 downwards.
TGTAAGATTGCTTCTTATCCTATCTATCTATACTAATAATAGAGGAATATGCAAATTGTCCAGGACTCCATCACAGTAATGACTGAACAGCAGGCTGTGTGGGGCGACCAGGCCAGCAGGGGGTTAGTGAGGGACGACCAAACGACTGAACAGCAGGCTGCGTGGGGCAACCAGGCCGGCAGGGGGGGCAGTTGGGGGTGACCAGGCCAGCAGGGGGGGCAGTTAGGGTTGATCAGGCAGGCAGGCAGGAGAGGGCAGTTAGGAGCCAGCAGTCCCAGATTGTGAGAGGGATGTCCAACTGCTGGGATCAGGCCTAAACCACCAGTCAGACATTCCCTGAGGGGTCCCGGATTGGAGAGGGTGCAGGCTGGGCTGAGGGGACTCCCCTCCCCATGCACGATTTTGTGCACTGGGCCCCTAGTATATATATAAAAGCCTAAGCAACCATTATGACTGAACGACCGGAATGACCAGTCGACCAGTCACTATGATGAGCACGAGGCAGATGCTTAACTCAGGAGCTGCCCCCTGGTGGTCAGTGCACTCCCACAGCCAACCTCCCATGTGCAGCCAACCTCCTCCGGTCCCTCCCCCCGGCCAGCAAACCTCCCATGGTTTTTCCCCCCATCCGGCAGGCCTTGTCTGGCAGGCCCCGGCTGGCAGGCCTTGTCTAGCAGCTGGCAGACCCAAAGGAACTTTAGTGACGCTATACTGCAGATTCCCTCCCCTTAGGAAACCTAAATACTGTACTCCATGGTGTAGGGCCAAGAGCAGTGAATTGCCGGGGTCTGGTCAATGGACCACTTTTGCAATACCCAGGGACAGACATTATGGTATTTCTCATAAGGAGCACTAATGTAATTTGTTATTTAAAAGGAGGTCACCTCTCAAAGTCAGTGACCCAATTGCTTAAAGGATTTTTCCAGGCAGGTGGTCTGGAAACCTTTTACTTATTGCCATTCTGAACTTTTAAAATCTTTTCCCTCTTAAAACATCTTGGAGAACACGAAACAAGGCAACAGAGCCTGTAGTTTTGAGAGCGTTTCCCCACACAGAACACTGTTTTACTTCTCACGATGACCTTATAGTAGGTAAAGCAGGTCCTTTTATTCCCATTTTTAAGATGTACAATTGAGGTTTATACAGCCACAGTGAAGCCGGACTCGAAAGGTCAAGTCTAGCATCCTTAATGTCACAGCCTTGGGCCTCGGCATGAATGAACTGGGAAGCAAAGTGGAATTACCGCTGAGAACTGCACCTCAGAAAGGCTTTGGTTTCTGTTCCTACATTTCACTGATATTTTTCTGAGACAAATTTATACCATGGCCACAATACACAAACATTCTGATTAAGAAAATAAAAAGTCATGTTCCTGTATCTGCAGAGTAGGTTCTTTTCTTTTTTGCAATAGCCTGAAAACAGCTCCCCCTTGCTGTCTTTCAAAGCATATCTTCACTAAAGTTAAAACGCAAGGCTCTTTTAACAGTATTTCTGCGTCGCTTGGGCCTGCAGTTGAGTTCCAGCGGTCCAGAGTAACTAACTAATTAGTAACTAACAGGTCTTTTCTCTCTTCCTTCGCAGCGCCTCCTTCCTGCCTGGAGATTGCCTTGCCCGTCCCCCAACTCCCCCACCCCCGGCTCAGGAGCCTGGCAGTTTTCCGCTCCGGTGCCCTGGACAGCGCCGCCTGGGTGGCTGTCCTCCGGCAGCTGCTTTCTGTCCACTAGAAGAGATGTCCCCACGATTTAGCAGTAACCAGGCGATGTCCCCACGGACTACTGTGGCCCAATTCCCGCGCATCCCCCCTGTGGGAATCAGGCTTTTCCCGGGAGAAAACCCCAGGAATCTAGCTTAGAGAAAACTTCCTACGTCTCCTCCCATCCCCCACCCCACCCCACCCCGGGGGAAACTGGAAAGCCGGGAGACAGTCCCTTTCCCGGCTGCAGATACACGCACGGCGGCCGAGGGCTGGGTGGGACGAGTGAGTGCGTCCCTCCCCTCCGCAAACGTGGGCAGGGGAGCAGAGAGCCGGCAAACAAGTTCCTGGGGAGAGCGCACCCTCTAAGGCACCCGCTTGTTACCCAGCAGAGGAGGGTGGGGAGTGGCGAGGCAGGAAGAGAGAGAATTCCCGAAGCACATTTCTCTGGGAACAAAAGGAGTCAGGCTCCCTGCACCCCGGAGAGTGAAACCTGGCTGGAGGGGGTGGAGTCCTGCGCCAAGGTCAGGCGCAAGAGCCGCGCGCCCCGCAGAGTGGACTCGGGGTTTCTAGGAAAGGTATTGACCACGTCCGTTTGAGTCAAATGAGGGGCTAAGGTGGCTCTTGAGGGGGCTTGAGGAAATGGTGGCAATCCCAGAAAAGGCATGACACGTCCTGTTCACCAAGATTTTTGGAACAGAAGAGCGGGAAAGCGATATGACCCCGCATATCATGCGGAGGAATAGGCAAGTCTCCCGTCCCGCCCCTGCAGCTGTGATGCAAAGAGGACCAGTCACCGACGTGAGGCAGGAAAATAATCCCCCCTCCCCGGAAGCGGGTAGGGAGGTGGGGAGAGTGGGCAGCGAGCCGTCTCCAACCACTAGGGCGAGAGAGCGCGCATTCTGGGGAAACAAACCCCGCCTAAATAATTGAGTTAGGAGCCCACTGCCTTCAGAGGCTCGGAGCGCACCTCCCCAGCTTCCTCTGAGTTGAGTAAGGGAAGAGCAGGAAAAGCGGCGGCTGACGGAGCGGAGAGCAGCTCAGTTGGCCGGTGGCACGCTGCGCCCGGAGACGCCTGCGGGAGGGAGAGCGGAGCCCCGCGAGCGGCGAGTGCGGGCAGGAGAGAGCGCAGCGGGTCAGGAGCGCACGCCCGCGGAGGCAGGAAGGGAGCGAGCCTCCGCGGAGGTCCAAGAGGTGCTGCTGCCCGGACAGGATGCGTTTCGCCAGAGGCAACTCCAGCGGGGACAACGCCACTCGGGAAGGCGGGGATCCGCCGAGGGACGGGCGCAACGAGGAGCTGGCCAAGGTGGAGGTCGCTGTGCTAGCCGTGATTTTCGTGGTGGCCGTGCTGGGGAACAGCAGTGTGCTGCTGGCGCTGCACCGCACGCCTCGCAAGACGTCCCGCATGCACCTCTTCATTCGCCACCTGAGCCTGGCGGACCTGGCGGTGGCTTTCTTCCAGGTGCTGCCGCAGATGTGCTGGGACATCACCTACCGGTTCCGGGGACCCGACGGGCTGTGCCGCGTGGTGAAGCACCTGCAGGTGTTCGTCATGTTCGTGTCGGCGTACATGCTGGTCGTCATGACCGCGGACCGCTACATCGCCGTGTGCCACCCGCTGAAGACGCTGCAGCAGCCCGCGCGCCGCTCGCGCCTCATGATCGCCGCCGCCTGGGCGCTGAGCTTCGTGCTGAGCACGCCGCAGTACCTCGTCTTCTCCGTGATCGAGGTGGACAACGTCACCAAGGCCTGCGACTGCTGGGCCAGCTTCATCCAGCCCTGGGGTCCCCGCGCCTATGTGACCTGGATGACGAGCGGCGTCTTCGTGGTGCCGGTGATCATCCTGGGCACCTGTTACGGCTTCATCTGCTACCACATCTGGCGCAACGTCCGCGGGAAGACGGTGCCCCGCGAGGGCAAGGGCGCCGAGGGCACCGGCGGCGCCTTCCACAACGGGCTCCTGCTCGAGCCCTGTGTCAGCAGCGTGAAGATCATCTCCCGCGCCAAGATCCGCACGGTGAAGATGACTTTCGTGATCGTGACGGCCTACATCGTTTGCTGGGCGCCCTTCTTCGTCGTCCAGATGTGGTCCGTCTGGGATGAGCAGCTCCCCTGGGTCGGTAGGTGTCGGGACCATGGAGGAAGGTGCTGGGATGGAGTCCTGAGGGGGCGGCGGGTTCTTTTCATAATATCCCCTAGGACAGTTTTTCTTAAATTTCTCTGTGCATGAGAATTACACCTTGGCTGAAATTCTCAACAGGGCATGTTCCTGGGGTCCCCACCTCAGACGTTTTGATTCAGTAGCTCTGGAATGGGGCCCAGGAATCTGCATTTGTAGCTTGCAGAGATCCCGGGACCACAAATCCAGAAACTGTGCCCTAAAGTGAGCTACACAACTCCAAGACAGGATGACTTCCTTTTTCTCAATAAACTTTAATAATTCCCCTCCATAAAGGCCTTCATGTGTTAGATTTCTTCCTAGGAGTTTTATATTTGTTAATGCTATGGTAAGTTTATTTTTTAATTACATTCTAACTGGTTGCTGCTGGTTATAGATATATTGTTGCTATGTGTTGATTTTGAATTCAGCAACCATTCTAAACTTTTGTTTTTTTTATTATAAACACTTTTACAGATGATCTCCATTTGCCCCCATTTGCACAGTTTTTTGTGTCCATGGGCAATGCATATATGAATGACTTTTTGCCAATCACTAACCTCTGTGTTAATCACCTTGCTTTCAAATCTATTGGATTTAAGGAAATATTTTTACTGTCACAACTGCTTTTTGTTAGCTTGTGAAAAGTATCACAATTAATATAAACATTTTGTGGCAAGGGTGAAATGTACATATTTTTTTTCTGAAAAAAAAAAGTCTTAGGAAGTCAGTAATTCTAATTTGGCATTTAGCTAGTATTCCATTTCTTATAATCCTTTTCTAACAACTACTTTAACATTCTTTGGGAGGATTTCAAAGCAGAATTATTAATGAACTCTAAATTTGTTAAACTAATTAATTAGTCTCTCAGTAGTAACTTGACCACACAGCTATACACCTCTTCATGCAACCTTTGCAATAGTTTACGAAGAATGTTCCCTATACCTACTAGCTTGTTTGATTTTAGTTCCTTCACAAACTAGAAAAACTAATTTCACTAGAATTGTACCCCAAAAGAAATGATTTAATACTGTATCTTGAAAAATATATTTCCTTTTAGTAAGAAAAAAACTTTCAAAAGAACTGTATTACAGCAATATTACCAACAACTGTAGTTGGGAAATGGGTATCTGGGAACAACTGTCTTCTTGTTATTTGGGATTCACTAGGGAGTATATGTGAAATACCTTGGAATTTATATGTGCAAATAAAACATTTGAGCATGAACTTAATTCAAAGAATGAAAAATCATGCATGACTATAATATTACTGATGAAAAATACAACATAAATGCTATATTTTTGGTTTACCATTTCCTGTCTTCCTTGGTCTTAGCAGCCTCCTAATTATTGCCAATCAAATTAAAAAATCAGTCTAATAACTACTTATCGGAATTGAGACATGATTACTAAAATATTCTTCACTTATATGGAAGTATGTTGATGATTTCCATTCTTTTTTGAATATTCTTAGCCATGGATAATGACCATCTTTAAAAGTATAGCATCTTAGCACAAAGTATGATTAAATAACCTGTAATTTATTCTAGCATAGCATGAGTGAGAAGCCCCAGCTTGTGTTTTATAATCAAAGGAAAGTCAGTGCTTGCTAATTACTGTTATCTTCAGAAAAAGCGTATTACCTATTGTCCTAGTGTGAAAGTGAAAGATTATAATACGTATGCAAGTTTAACAAGGCAAAATAACATAAAATGTTTCAAAAGCCTGTTAGAATTTCCTAATTCAACTGTTCTTAATATAATTTAATTTTTAAACCACAATCAAAGATGGTTTTCTTTTTAAATTAAAAGAATTATCTAATTAACCAAAAAACAAACAAACAACTAAGTATTGCATCCTTCAGGGACCTATTTCAACTATCCCCTTCTGTATAGTTTTGTTATTACAAGAATATGTTTTAATATTTAAAAATTTAAAACTACTAAACACAGTGCAGGATGTCATACTTCTGCCTGAGTTATTGGGATGGATACAATTTGATGTATATGGTTATAGACTCTTGAAATTTCATTGCAATTGAAGCAGTTCTGTAAGTGCTGCGTCCTTTAGCACATGCTGGTACTAGAACAAAGGATACAAACTTCTAAAAATAAGTTACTTAATATTCTTAACCTCTTAAAAATCCCACTTACTTATTCTACTTAAACATTTTTTTTTTAATTTTTTAAAATATATTTTATTGATTTTTTACAGAGAGGATGGGAGAGGGATAGAGAGTCAGAAACATCGATAAGAGAGAGAAACATCGGATCAGCTGCCTTCTGCACACCTCCCACTGGGGATGTGCCCACAACCAGCGTACATGCCTTTGACCGGAATTAAACCTGCGACTTTACACTCCGCAGGCCGACGCTCTGTCCACTGAGCCAAACCGGTTAGGGCTACTTAAACATTTTAACTGTGTTTTTAAATATCTGAATTCATTTCAAGGCATTTTCCTTACAAAAATATTTTATAGCCAAGCAATTTCCATATACCACCTATTTACCTGCTTGATAAACAAAAGTCTTCACTTTCTATATTAACCCATAAATTTTTCCTACCTTCATTAGTCAATACAAAAATAAATTTATCCAGTGCTCGGTTACTTGCATTTGACTATTTGAATAATCTCCGCTTATGCTTTGCCTAGATTCGGAAAACCCGGCCACCACCATCACTGCATTGCTGGCTTCCTTGAATAGTTGCTGCAACCCCTGGATATACATGTTTTTTAGTGGCCATCTCCTGCAAGACTGTGTCCAAAGCTTCCTGTGCTGCCACAACATGAAGCAAGCATTCAACAAAGAAGATTCTGACAGTATGAGCAGAAGACAGACTTCTTACACTATGAACCGGAGCCCGACAAACAGTATGGGTGCTTGGAAGGACTCACCTAAATCTTCCAAGTTCATCAAATTTATTCCTGTTTCAACCTGAGCCCCTCATTCATGCAACTGACTCTTGGGACAGACTTTCTTGCCCATTGGCTGAATCCAGCTCACAATCTTGAGAACAAATGAACTACATCAGATAAGCATATGTCAATTTGTTGGGTATAAGACTGTGTTTCTGGTTGCATTTTCATATTGCTATGACCAAATGCTATGACTTGGTTTATACAGAATGATAATAAAAACATGCAACACTAAAATGTTCAGGCCTAATTCCCAGAAATATAACAAGTTCCTAAAGGAAATATAACAGATGTTTCTAAAGGAAAAATCTTGACCATCCTGACGTTATATTTTATTGTTGGTTTCTTCTCTTTTTACTTCTGATATAACTAAGCTTTGATTGGTTTAGAAGTCATATAATGTAGGGGCCTTATTTCTGAACAAAGTGAGCTCACCATCCATTAGCGTTAGAGTTGGAAACAAATTAGAAAAGACATCAAAGAAATTGTTTCCATTCAATAAAATCAATTTATACATCAGAAAATGCAGCCTCAACCAGTGGCCTAGAGATGGGATGGTGCCTTGGAGAAGCATGAGCAGGGGCGTGTCTGGTTCAGAGTGGAAAGAAGAAAGTTTTATTAGAAGCTATAAATCACCTAAAATTCCAAAACAGGAAGTTTAGAACTGGCAGTTCCCTCCTTTTGGTTCCTCATGCTTTGTTGGTTGTGAAATGCCAACGGACTAAGATGCAGAAGGTTGGAAAAATGTGTCAACTCACTGATAATCCTTTTCTTCTCCTGCAAGGTCGTTCTAAATTCACATTTGTATCAGGAATACTCAGTTTTATTAGAAAAGTAGAAGTGGATTGCCCAAGGTACTATGCAGACTTTCTCTAGAACAGTGTAAACATGTTTTGACCAGTGTCAAACTATAACACTGCTATTGGACAATACCCTTTAACAAAACGGTTTGCTGGATATTAACATGATCATTGCTTTACGGTTGGGGCGTCCAGATTCATAGATAAGAAAGTCTGCTAAAGAGTGACTCGAGATATATAATGTCCCCTAGCATTTAATTAAAAATAACTTGGTCTTTCCTTCCCATCTCCCACCCTTTTAACAGTGCGGGTAGAAGAAAGGCAGGGTTTCTACCAGGATGCAGAGGGAGATAGGAAGAAAAAAAAACTGCTCTGTACCTCCTCTGGTTTTCTTCATTGTTAAATGCATGACTTTAGGCAAATTCTTTAAAAATACATAAAGCCTCTATGTCCTTGGCTGTACAATGGAGTTGATAACACTCTCCTCACAGAGTCATTGTGAGGACTAAATGAAATAAGTGTGTGAAAGATCTTCATAAATAAACTGCCAAGTGCTATACAAATGCTAGTAGTTGTTTTATTATAGTCTTGGGGCCTTGAGAATCTCTCAGCCTTTTTCTGTTTACTTTTCATTAACCAGAATTTGTTGGTTTCATGTCTGGGATATAAAATCCTAAAACTTAAATATAGCTTCGCTGATTCATTGGAAAGCACTGCCAGCGTCGCGGAGCCTGACTTCTAGCCTAACTCGTTTCCAACTTTAAAGACAGAACTTGCTTTCCTTTGAATGCAGGTAAATCAAAGCCAGCCGAGAGCATCAGTTTCTTTCATTTCCAAACAGAGGTAAATCACAACACTATTTGGCTGCTGTTACTGCTTTTTTTTATTAATGGAACTCAGTGGGTTTATTCTGACTAGTTTGTCGGGCTCCTTTTCCTTCTTAGAGACCATGCAATAATTTGAGGATACATCATAAATATTTTGCATCTCTTAAAGGAAGTAATAGTTATTTTAATAGTATTGGTGGTTTTATTATTATTTTTAAATAACTCTGTAGATAAGAAACTGAGGACTGGATTGCACTGTGAGAACCTGAACCCAGCAACTTCACTCCTCTTCATTTTCTTGCCTCTCCAAATTCTCAGGCCTTTTACTCCCTGGATTGATATGCCTTAAAAAAAAGTTTGCAAATGTTCTATGGATATTAGGCCCTTAGGTCTTAGAAGTCTGCTTTTCAAAAATAAAAAATATGTTTCTTAAAGGGTACTCTCCAATATGAGGTATCAATTAAATTAATCAATTCTTTATTAGTTGAGGCATGGCAGCATCTCAGTAACACTGCCCTCTGTAACATTGTCAGCTTTTCGACAACTTCCCTTTGATAGTTCAAAAATGAAATCCTTTGGGTTGGATAAAAGATGAATCCACTTCTTTTTCTAAATCTAGTTGCAAAAGAATAACTTCATGTTCTTGGTATAGATTGCCAAATGTAAAACAATTCAGTTTCAATTTTACTTCTAGGAACATCTATCAAATCAGGTGCATATCAACCTACCCAGCCATGTTTTCTCCTTTTAAATGCATGAGATGAGATACAGAACAAAGGCTGGGGAGACCCCAGAGATCCAGTGCTAGTTCTGCACTAAGCAAGTATATGGTCTTATTCTCCGAGGTTTAGGCTTGTAGTTAAGAACAAATGTGTTGTACCACCTTCTTTTATTTTGCAGAGTTATCTGTTGGGAGATCCTGCAAGTACACCATATTAATGTATCTATGTGGATATGGGGAAATGATTGATAGATAATCACCTGCAGGGAGAAACTGGTGATATTGTCTACTGGGCATTTGATAAATATTAGTTGATGCTGAAAAAATAACATTTTAAAGTACATAATGTACTTAATGGATTAATTTTTAGACATGTATTTTCAAGGTATAAAACTACTCAGCTTTTATACTAAAATATCATTTGGAACATAACTGTGAAGAAAATTAGTGAAATTCGATGGTTAATTATATACTTGCCATACATACAGAATTTCTTCAAAGCAGTCTTCAACCATGATTAAGGGAAGGGTGTGGTTTTTAAAGAGAAAAAGAAAAATCAAGTCGTCCTAATAACATGCAGTACCCTCCTAAACAGATTACAGTTCTTAGAATGAACAAACCATTGGTGATTAAAAAACACAACTTTAATCTGTTATAGCACAAGTAAAGCAATCCAATTATATTAAAGTTTTATAAACTTTAGATTCTAAAACATACATTTTTGTAATGTAATTGGACATGCAGAGCTTTAAATTATTATAGCTTCAGAGTTTTCTCTACCACGAAAGCATAATTGGAGCTATCTAGGGAGACATTGAGCCTAGCCTCGCCCCGGATATCAAAGATTAGTCTCCTTTCAGTCCACATAAACTGAGCCCTAATGGATTTTCATTCTGGAGGCAACAGCTCTATTTAAAGTAAGACCAGGCAGGGCAGCTGGGATGCTAGTCCAGGGGGTGCAGAAGCAGCCATTCCCCACTTCCTCTCTCTCCTTCCCTGTGGCCCTTTTAGCACACTCAGTGTCGTTAGCAACACCGGGAATCATGAGTAACACAGAACAATAAATATTAGAGAATAATTCTTTATTCAAATTTGAGCAAAAATTTAAGAACTATTCATAAGAAGAGTTATGTTCTCAAGGCAACCGAAATGGGCTGCGTCACACAAGTTGTGTGATTTCATTGCATACCAAAGCATTTGAAAAATATTGTTCTAAATCAATTTTTAGATATAGTAATTTATCATGAATAAAAATATATTTTATCTATAGTATGTCACATCAAAAATATATATATATTATGGCTCAATATTAAATGCCATTATTTACTTTTTAATTTTATATAATATAAACTCACATCACATCTTTTTACATTGATTATATTCCAAATAAAAACAAAGTGTCATGGAGCGAGTTAAATATTTCTGTGTCCCAGGGTCAAATTAGGAAATACAGAAAAGAAACTTTGAGAATAAATCTGATAGTAATATCAGAATAATTATTAATTATTATTAATATGAAATAATTAGCATTTCCACACATGAAGGTAGTTATACTTATATCATGGGATTTATGACATATTCTATGATGTATTAGCTCATTATAACAAATGTATTAAAGAATTAATGTTGTATATTTAGTATTTTATTTTTGGAACTATTATTCACATGTTCTATATCCCCTAGCTTATTATGCTACACTAGAGGCCCAATGTACAAAATTCATGCAAGAGCAGGTCTTCGCAGCCCCAGCTGCCTTGGCCCTTACAGCCCTGGCTTCGTCCAGAAGGTCGTCCAGACGGTTGTTCCGTTGTTCGGCCGTTCACTCGATTTGCATATTACACTTTTATTATTATAGATAGATGAATTTCAATGTGTATTCTTGAGGAAATTGTATGATTCCGGTTTTGATGGATGTTGAAATGTTTTGTATTGTACCTAATATTTGGTCCTTTACTGAAAAAAATGTCTTGTGGCATTATATTGAAATAAGTGGTGAATTTATTTCTTAATTTTACTGTGTATTGGCTTGATTCTACAAATAAAAATAAATCTCAAAGTTGTTTGAAATAATTTTTTTACAACTTAGTTTAATAATGAAATATATTTCAATTTAATTATGCTGATTTTGAAAAACTTAAAGAAATGCTTTACAGCTGGTAGCTATTGATAGCTTTACATTTGAACACAAAGATGTTCTTGTTTATATTCTTTAACTGTATATAGAACAGATAAAACTTCATAACTGCCTTTTCAATAAATTACAGTAATGAAAGCAAATTAATTTTATTTTAGTTTGTATTAAGACAACCAAAATAATCAGTTAACTGAGGTCAGGTATGTCATCCTAGCCTAAAAATGTCATCTCTGTCCATTTGCCTCTAGAAGTTGGTGAGACTGAATTCTGGGCTCATATATCAAGTCTCTTTCCTGTCTCATAGTCTTTAAAATTGGAATTCTTTACCCTGTGTACTAATAAATTCAAATCACATTAAGTTTCCATTTATTTTTTTTCTTTGACAAGTTAAACCCTAATAGCATGGACTAAAAGGCTTATTTTGGGTTTGGCTTAAATTCTAGAAACAGTGAATGCCCAGAATGGAAGAAAGGGAATTTGAAGTCTCTATTTTAAAATACTGTTATTCTAGAACTCACTGTTATTTTAAAAGACTTGTAAATGCTTAAGAATAAACAGGATTTCTACCAAAACATGTTTTTAAAAGGTCCTATCAACCAGGTAAAATTGAACTAATAGTTCCATTGTATAACAGAAGATACTCATATAAAGAAATGCACTAGTGGCCTGGTCAGTGTGGCTCAGTGGTTGAGTATCTACCTATGAACCAGGAGGTTGCAGTTAGATTACCAGTCAGGACACATGCTTGGGTTGGGGACTCAATCCCTAGTAGGGGGTGTGCAGGAGGCAGCCCATCAATGATTCTCTCTCATCATTGATGTTTCTATCTCTCTCCCTCTCCCTTCCTCTCTGAAATCAATAAAAATATCCTATCTAATAATAGACAAAGATTCAAATTGACTGTACCTTCGCTACGTCCACTATTGGCTAATCAGAGTGATATGCAAATTAACCACCAACAAAGATGGTGGCTAATTTGCATATACCGGCTGGGAGCGAAGACTGAAGACACCATAGAAGGAAGCCAAGCAACGGAGCCGAGGTAGCGGAGACGGGCGGGAGAGAAGCAGCAGAGACGGGAGGGAGAGAAGCGGCAGAGATGGGTGGGATAGGAGTGGCAGAGATGGGTGGGGTAGGAATGGCAGAGACGGGCAGGGTAGGAACGGCAGAGACGGGAGCGAAGCCCTATTCTTGCAGGAATCTTCCTGCAACGGGCCTCTAGTATTTTAATAAAAGAAATGCACTAGTGTAGGATTTATTAATTCATTCATTCTCTACCTTTAACCCTCCTTAATCTCTAGAGCTAAACATTTCTTCTCTTCTTTTCAAATGCCCTCTCAATATCTACACTATGACATATCAAAATGATTGCAATGTTGGTTTATTGGTCTGTCTTCTCCACAATAATCATAATCGTGTTTATCTTAAAAATAGGAAGTACTTCCTCTTCATCTTTGCATCTTCATATAGTAGCAGCAGTCTATAATATATGGTTAATTAATGAAACTAATGAAGATATTAACACACACATATTATGATTAGCAGTTGGAAAAGCAAGGCAAAGTCTGTGTTTTTCCCTAGATTTAAGAGGAATCCTGAGGATTATTACTAATTCCTGCTTCTGTTGAACTCTGAATCCACAGCCCATTAGTTTACTTCTCAGGACTACTCTACTTCATTCATTCTCCTGCCACCTTTCTTCCAACAATTCTGAGTGATGGGGTCCCCTAAAGGTTGGGGGTATGGTGAGGGCTTAGATTATGCCTCAGAAGAGACAGTGATTTATATGCACTCCCCTAGAGGTTCATGGTCATCTCTTCTAAGGGGGGTTAGTCTCTACTTAGTCTTCCCTTTAGGACCTTGCTGACTGCTATCTTATTCAATCCTTCTCTCAAATCCCTTGTGTTCCCAACTGTCAGAAAATAACATTTCCTCCACTTGGTTTTGTAGAACTATTTAACTTTTATTTGGCTAAAACACTCTCATTTAGACTATGCCTTTCAAAACAGCTCATTGTCTTTAAAGGTGTTTTCCTCAAGTATAAGAGCCATTCTCATTCCAGAAGGAATGCTGTTTTTTTCCTAGATCAAAGACCTAAAACTGCATTGAGCTTTTAAATTCAGCTGTTTTTTCTTCATTTCTTTTATACTGGTTTTGAAACATAGAGGGTGCCTAAATCGTTCAGATTTTGCCCTTTTAATCATTTGTGTAACTTCCGTACAATTGATGTTTCTCCGGGTTGGATTGCCCTGTATTCCCATAGGTGCACAGTTATAAGATCATCTCAAAATTCTCTAACAGATATCTACACTAATAAAAGAGAAACATGGTAATTAGCGTACGACCGCTACCCTTCCCATTGGCTAATCAGCATATCCTTATGCAAATTAACTGTCAGCCAAGATGGCGGCCGGCAGCCAGGCAGCTGGAAGCGAACATGAGGCTTGCTTGCTGTGGACTCCAACGTTCCCCGCCTCACTAGCCGGCCTCTGAGCTTCAGTTGGAAACATAGTAACATTTATAGAAGATAAACAAAACTCCAGAAACCTCCTGTCAGTCAGCCGGGATCTCAGAGCTAGAGTCGCAATATTGTTTCGAATACAGAAAACAAAGGCCAGAAACCTGCTTTCAGCCGAGCCTCAGAGAGAAAGCCGGCTCTCAGCTCCAGTGACAGCCATAGAAGGTAAATAAATGCCAGAATAAAAAAAAAAGAAAAAAAGGAGAGGTTTGGAGCTTCAGTCGCCCGCCAGCCTGAAAACAGCCCTCAGCCCCTCAGCCAGACTGGCCAGGCACCCCAGTGGGGACCCCCACCCTGAAGCAACAAGATGGCGGCTAATTTGCATACTGAAGGCGGTGGCAGCAGGCAAAGCTGTCTGCGGTCTGGAACCCGGATCTGTGACCCTGCCGGGAGGGATCAGCAGAGCCGCGAGCTCTCCCGGCACCGGGACCAGCGTGACAGGAGGCAGCGCCCAAACACCCTGATCGCCCTGCGCTCTGTGTGTGACAGTGGTGGCGCCCCAACCCCCCCCACGGGCCTGCTCTATGTGAGACGGGGTAGAGCATACTTCCCATCGGCCCTGCCCTGGAGTGTGACAGGGTGTGGCGCCTCACTACCCCCCCCCCCCCACGGGCCCTGCTCTGTATGTGACAGTGGGGCGGTGCCCCAGCTCCCCTATTGGCCCTACTCTGTGTGTGACAGGGGGCAGCTCCCCAACCCCCTGATCGGCCCTGCTCTGTGCATGACAGGGGGGAGCTCCCAAAACCCCTGATTGACCCTGCTCTGTGCATGACAAGGGGGAGCTCCCCAAACCCCTGATGGGCCCTGCTCTGTGTGTGACAGGGGGCAGCACCCCAACCCCCTGATCAGCCCTGCTCTGTGTGTGACAGGGGGCAGCGCCCCAACCCCCTGATCAGCCCTGCTCTGTGCATGGCAGGGGGCAGCGCTCCAAACCCCTGATCGGCCCTGCTCTGTGCGTAACAGGGGGTGGCACCGCAACCTCCCCATCGACCCTGCCTTGAGTGTGACAGAGGGCGGTGCCCCAACCCCCCAATCGGCCCTACCCTAAGCGTGACTAGGGGTGGCATCGCAACCTCCCCATCCACCCTGCTCTGTGCATGACAGGGGGCGGCGCCCCAACTCCCCAATGCCCTGCTCTGAGCCCGACCAGGGGCTGCACCTAGGGATTGGGCCTGCCCTCTGCCACCCAGGAGCAGGCCTAAGCCAGCAGGTCGTTATCTCCTGAGGGGTCCCAGACTGCGAGAGGGCACAGGCAGGGCTGAGGGACCCCCTCTCCCCCCCGAGTGCACAAATTTTTGTGCACCAGGCCTCTAGTTCATCTCATAATACTCTTAGAGGAGAATTCTGTAACTTTCTTTTCCATAGCAGCCAAGCATAAGCAAATGCCCAAGCTATTGGGATAGATATAGAGATATAGATATAGAGATAGAGATACAGATACTTCCATAGACTTTATTTTTTAGAGCAGTTTTAGGTCCATAGAAAAATTAAGTGGATAATACAGAGATTTCCCATATACCCCTCTCTCTACCAGAATGGCACATTTGTTACCATTGATGAATCTACATTGACACATCATAACCAGCAAGAGTCCATACTTTACATTAGGGTTCACTCTGGATATTGTACACTCTATAGCTTTGGGAAAATGTATAATGGCACATATCCACCACTGTAGTATCAGACAGAGTATTTTCACTGCCTAACAGTCCTCTGTGCTCCATCTTCCCTTTCCCCAACTCCTGGAAACCACTGACTTTTTTATTTTCTCTTTAGTTTTGTATGTTAAATTTTAATATCCACTGTGTCTTTAATGCCCTGGCCCAGATCTTTGCTCCAGCTTACCTAATTGCTACTTTATTGTAAAACAATATCATATAAAATAGACCCAACAACAACTCTAAGATATTTTCAAACAAAAGGAAACATAAGTTAAAAAAAAAATCCTGCAGAAAGAGCCTTTCACCTCGGCCCAGACATTTGTCAAAATCTCTGCTAGAGGCATTTATACCACTTCTTTTTTTCCCTTCCCCTCCTCTTCATACCAATTTAAAAACATCCTCCATGTACCCAGCTCCACTTTCCAGCTGTGGCTCAATTTTTAGCTAATAGCACAACATTTTTCAAAGGAAGAGCGCTCTTCCACAATCTGATTGTGAATGATGTGTCTTGCCCCTCAAGTCCTTGTCGGTGAGAAATCCAGGGCCCAGAACATGCCAAAAACGCTCACTCCTAAGGAGCTTTTGAAAGCAGAACAGTGAGAGCCTTTAGAAAAGCCAAAGAACCCAAAGACTATATTTGGAGATAACAAAGAGCTTGGATAAGACTCTTATCTAACTTCAATTTTTCAAAAACAAAACACAAAATGTGAACATTTTTTAGGTATCCAACTGATAATTACGCTTCAATTGCTTCATTTTATAGAAACACCATTTACTGACTACAGCATCCAAGTAATCTGCCCAACCCCTGACCCAAGACAGTGCAGATAAATGGTTTAAGCTGCTTAGGATGGAAACAGGGATCCTAATGACAAAGATAGAAGAGGAAAATCAGCCATTTAGGAGTTTTAGTAAATACACATAAATGTCTCCCCCCCCCCCTCTATTTCTATTTTAAGTTACAATTTATCTGGTAAAAATCCAGAAGGAACTTCAATGAAATTGTTACATTAGATGACTATAAAAATCAGTCTCCAGGGGTTTTTAAAAGTGGTTTACTTACCTAAGCAAAGCTGGTAGTTTCCTTAAACAAATACATAAACTGTTCAATAAATAATGTAATCCTTAAAATATATAGAAATCTTCAATATACTGTCAATGGGTTATTATGCAAATGGTATGGAAATGAATGTTTTGAGTAAGTGAATAAAGTATTGTTTTGATGTCAAATACAGGCTAAATAAGTCAAAGTTAATTTGCTTCAAAACCATTCACTGCCTTTTCTGTTTGTGTTATGGAGTATAAGTCAGATGTTCATGGCCTACACTGACATTGCAGGAGACATTAAAAGTTCAGGATCTTTGGGAAATAAAATGCTAATATGATTTATATCTTCATTAGAATAAAGAGCTACTACAATGAGTCTTTACAATATCAAATCTTTGGATTAATTAATTTCTCTATAGAAATTAGCAGTGTGTGACCTGCTCAGTAGTTCCATTGGTAAATGAGAGATGGAGGAACACCTATCATTAGGTTTTATGAATGTTCCTATTCTTACCAAATATTTTAGGCTCAATTAGGTGTTATTTTTCTCTCTTATTCAAATGTAGAAAATATGTCTCTGCACATTTCAGAAAGGGGGGAGAAAGGATTTCTCCTCAGCTATACCTTCTGTGACCTTGAAACTGGTTCCTATTTCTAGCCATCTTGTGCATGCCTTCCCAATTTACCTGTCCGACTTTGGGTTGAGTGGAGGGCAGGGTGCTGGAGCTAGAGACAAGTCTCTATGCTAGACTATTTCATTTCTTAATCTGAAACTCTTTCTCCTTCCCGGTAATTGGCATCAGACATTGGCATCACCACATTATGCTGGCCCATCTGGCCCTGTAACACAGCCCTGACTTGTCTCATCAGCTTCTGCTACCAGCCTGGCTTCAGCCCACTTCCATCTGGGGGTCAGCCCCTTCCTGCTTGGCCTTTCAACACTCATTCACACAGTTCTCTCCAGCCCATGTGATGGTCTCCCCATCCTGGCTCCTCAGACCAGTGCTTCTCAAACTTTAACTCACAAGTAACCCAGGGATCTTATTCAAATGTATATGATCTGATTCCGCAGATTATGATTGACGAGGGCTGATTATAGGATTCTGGATTTCCAACAGCCTCCCTAGTGATGACCGCCTATTGATCAGTACACCACACTTTGAGTAGCCAGGCCTGGGGGCTTTTGTGCTATATGGTAATGAAAAGTACTGCCTAACCATTTTCAAGGCTTCATGCCATATGGGTCCCATACCTGCTATATGTATGTAGCCTCTGAAATGGCACGGTCACATCAAATTGTCCAGTCTGGTCACTTCCTGAGAAGTGGTCTCTAAGGTTCCTTACTCTGCTGCTTGCACCAGGATGCTGCCTTCAGAATTTCCCTTTGCTGTACCCAGGTTCCAGACCTAGAATTCAGAAACAGAGAATGGACCTGGGAACGCAAAGGCTAAATTAAGAGTAACTTTAAAAAGGGAGCCTATGTTCCTGATGAAACAAGGGGAACACTGCCCTCCGGTACAGGAGATTTTTTCCTACTTAACTGCCCTGTGATCACAATCTACCTCATAAATGCCCGTCCCTTCAACCTCTTGTTTCTAAGGGGGACACTTGAGTGCCTCTCCCATAAGAGGGAAGATGACTAAGCTGTATTCCCATAGCCCTGGACACAGTCATCTCATAGCAGCATCAGCAAGCTACTGAAAATGTTCTGATAACTGCCTATCTTTATCTTTACTATGTTTATACTGTTTATTTCTTTTCCATTTTATTTTCCCTATTTTAACAATGTAACACATGCATATAATCTAAAAAATGGTACTAAGATAATGAAAAGTAAGTGTTTTCCAGAGGTTAAGTACTACCATACTTTTGAATAATATACTTATTCTATAACTTGTTGACTTACTTAAGTCATTTATTGACTTCCTGCTATAAGAAATGGAGCACATTCCCCTTCATCTTTTCTCTCCAACCTTCCAAATATATCCATATCAATACTTGAATTATTTTAATCATCAGTGTTACCTCATTATAATTAGAAAGTAAGACTACAAACTCTAAACTTAAAAAGAAGTTGGCACTTATTCAACTTATTTATAAGAACTCCATAGGGGAAGGAGAGAGGCGTGCTCATGAGCCAGCATCTGGGCATCCCTATTTCTGGGCTCCATTACACATATACATGATTGGCTTTCTTTCTTTCTTTTTTATTTATTTTTTTTGAGGTCCTACTGATTTTTTTATTCATTTTTTTCTTTTTTAGCCAAGCCTATTTTTTTTTTCTTGATCAAGGTATTACAAATGTGTGGTTATCCCTCCATTCTGCGCCCCCCCCCATCCTACCTTCATCCTTACCCTCTGTTGTCTGCGTCCATTGGCTATGCTTACAAGTCTCTTGCATGCATACAAGTCTCTTGGTTGATCTCTTCTCCTTACCCCACACCCTCCCCTACCTTCCCTCTGAGGTTTGAGCATCTGATCGATGTTTCACTGTCTCTGGATCTGTTTTTGTTCATCGGTTTATGTTGTTCGTTATAATCCACAAATGAGTGAGAGCATGTGATATTTATCTTTCTCTGACTGACTTATTTCACTTAGCATAATGCTGTCCAGCTCCATCCATGCTGTTGCAAATGGTAGGAGTTCCTTCCTTTTTACAGCAGCACAGTATTCCATTGTGTAGATGTACCACAGTTTTTTAATCCATCATGGATACTCAAGTCCCTTATATATGGCACAGAATAATGTATCTAGTTGGCCATCCCTATCTACAGATTCCAAACTGTGAATGCAAAAAGGGGCCCAATGTAAATTTATTGAAAAAAATCTACATATTAAGTGGACTCATGTAGTTCAAACCATGTTGTTCAAGGGTCTATATTGAAAAAAGCAATTCCTTCACAATATTAATTGTCTAGAAATAAACAATGCAAAATGTGAAGCCGATATAAATAAAATTAAGTTTTAATGAGATATATAAATGAGGCTTAAATAAGTGGACATAATATGTTTTTGAATAGGAAGCAATATAAGATGTCCATTTTTCTTAATGTATAGCTTTAAAACAATTCCTACAACATAAAATTACTGGTATTTTTCAGAGTTGATCTGGGCACACCAAAATGTTAACAGTGGTTACACCTAGGGAATGAGGAATGGAAAAGTGAGAGTGAGGAAAAACATAGAATTTCAGTTTTTCCTATTTATACACCAATAATTTGATTTTTTACATCATTATAATATAAGACTTAACAAAGAATATGTCTAAAAGTTCATTAAAGAGTAATTTGGCAAGAATTTTAAAAGAAATAAATACCAGCCCTCCTATATACTGACACATATTTCAAGGCCATGGCATAGACATAAACAGAAACATTGATGATGAAATAGATTTTATTTCACATTTCATATGAATTTTATATGATAAAGAAATTCTGACAAATCAATAAATGAGAGAACTAGTATTCTAATAAATGGTACTGATACAATTGCTTAGTAATTCAGAACAAAAAGGTCAATTTATTTTCTCACTTCATTCCATGCTCCCATATTATATTTGGAAAGACTGAAAATTTAAGTAGTAGAAGAAAACAAATTTGAGCCCTTACCAAAATTCTGGAGTGAGGAGCATTTTCTGAATCTAAAAATATAATGGGGGCCTACCCGGCAGAGCTCTGTGATTAAGCATGGACTTATGAACCAGGAGGTCACCTTCTATTCCCCGTCAGGGCACACAGTCTGGGTTGCAGGCTCAATCCTGAGTGTGGGACATGAAGGAGACAGCTGATCAATGATTCTCTCTCATCATTAATATTTCTACCTCTGTCTTCCTCTCTAAAATCAATAAAAATATATTTAAAAAATAAAAATATAATGGAGAAAACTACAAAATAAAAGATGAATAGATTTAACCACAGTAGCTTTAAATTGTCTCTTACTGCTTTTAAGGGGGGGGGGGAGCAAAAGTAAGGCATAAGACATATTATGATCTCTAACTTTCACGTCTGAAATTTTCCTATATAGCCCTGAAATATGCTATCTTGGAAGACAGAAGTAAAACCAAAGATTATTTGTAAGAAACAGAAAGGCAACATCATATACATGGCCCATTGATCTGCTCAGGAAAACATAATGTCAACAAATATACAGATTTACAAACATTCAGCATGTTCCATCAGGCTATACTTAAGTTGCAATGGAGATGAAGAAGAATAGGTAGCCCAGGTAAAGATAAAAACACCTTCCCACGGTCTATCTTTAGTCATTAATTACATCTGACAAGATTCTGTTGACCTTGGATACGATTGGAAAGCCAATACTTTTTTTCCCCTGTGACCTCATCTGGGCATGTAGTTGAAAGGTACAAATTATGTGGGTATTTGGAAAAAGAGCTATTTTTCAAACACGGAAAAGAAATTTTACTTTTAGGTAGTGTTTTAGTCTGTTTGCGTTCCTTAAACAAACTACCATAGATTGGGTGACATAAACGACAGATATTCCTTCTTCATAATTCTAGATCTGATGGGGAATATAAAACATTTTGGGGGGACTAGCAATCTGAATCTGTGCCAGTAACCTAATGTACATTCCTTTTTATATATCTATTTTATTGATTTTTTACAGAGAGGAAGGGAGCGGGATAGAGAGTTAGAAACATTGATGAGAGAGAAATATCGATCAGCTGCCTCCTGCACACCTCCTACCGGGGATATGCCCACAACCAAGGTACATGCCCTTGGCCAGAATCAAACCTGGGACCATTCAGTCCACAGGCCGAAGCTCTAGCCACTAAGCCAAACCGGTTAGGGCATAATGTACATTCTTGACAGGTTATAATTAAGTCACTGCCCCTTTCCCCACAATCTGGTCTAGCAAGACCTGTTTTCCTAATTAACCCACTTTACAAAGGGGCCATAAACAAGGAGTGTAACAGCTTAGCTAGAGGGGAGGTCACTGATACCACCCAGACCAGGCAGTTAGATACAATCTCACGTCCCCATTCTGACTGACTCAGGAGGGGCTGAGTCAAAAGCCTGGTAGTTAGGAAACAGAGAGAAAACAAAGAAACCGAAGGGTATAAAGGGAAAGCTTCCTCCATATTCACTCACTCAGGATCTGGAGAACTGACCCCCTGAGTCACTGTACTAGTACATCTGAAACATCTGAAAATAAATGGGCTTATCCTGGACCTCCGAGTACTCCCTGTGTATTTTTCCGTTGCCTGGTAAATTCTGTAACAGATCAGGGCACCGGCAGATTCAGTGTGTGGTTTACAGACTGCCTGGTTCACAGTCTGCTGACTTCTGGCTATAACCTCACATGGTGGAGGGGTGATTGATCTCTTTCAAAAGAGCGCTAATCCCATTCAGGAGGGCTCGTTGGAGGTTCCACCCTCCAAATACAATTGCATTGGGAATTAAGATTCCACATATGAATTCCAGGGGGACAAACATCTAGTCAATGGTGGGCAGCCTATAAAATTCTCTTTTTTTGTGAGGTTTTTTCCAAATCTTAAGAGTTAAAAAAACAAACACATTCTGCTAAAATCCATCTCTAAAATTGCATTTAGTTGTTTTATATTTCTCTATTACCATCTTCTCAACTTTGATGGGCTATGAAACTACACTGTAATCTGAATGACAGCTTTTTACTAAAAGGTATTTTGATTGTATTCATGGAATAAGGCATATGAGTCAGATCTCCTCTAAAACTAAAATCTTGTTTCCTTGATTAAAAACAGTTTTACTGGCAAAAAGAACCTTTATCTTTCCACTTGTTTTTAACATAACTGCACACTGAGAAAATATATTTTATGATTTTAGTTTTTTCTAAATAGGGTGCATATGAAGGCAATGTATGAAATAAGAATTCAAAATACAGTTGAATTTTTTAATTTGAGAGTATTTGAATATAACATTGCAGACCTTTTTATACAATGCTTTAAATTCACTTGAACTTTTTCTTTGAATAACAGGAACTTTCCTGCCTAAAAATCTGTATCTAGATACAATATTGTAGGCTCATTTGACATTCAGTAACTTCCAAAAATATTAGGGACCCGGGAACCTCAGCTACCAGACCTGATCCTGCAAGGATCCCTGTGGGATCAGGTCTAAACCGGCAGTAGGACATCCCCTAAGGCAGTGGTTCTCAACCTTGGCTGCACATTAGAATCACCTGGGAATCTTTTTAAAATCCTGATTTCTGGGCCTCATCCTCTGGAAATTCTTTGTTACTAATGTTGTGGCCTTACCCCATAACAAAGAAACAGAATTTCCAGAGGATGAGACACAGAAATCAGGATTTTAAAAAGATTCCCAGGTGATTCTAAATGTGCAGCCAAGTTTGAGAAACCACTGC